>NW_017386048.1:24243-52476 GCF_000237925.1 Schistosoma mansoni
TAGCTTCAATTGACTCATGATTTCAACAGTGAAAATACTAAATTCTCCACAAAACCCCTCTGATCTATAATGAGCATTTACAAACGAAAGATTTGGAATAGCATATGTAACCGAACAATTGTTTTCAATTAGATCATCATCAGGCTTTACTCTAATATACATGAATATTTATACGAAAATGTTAAACCAGTCATGGCAATTTGAGTTAATAATCACAATGAAATAGATTACATCACCGCGTATAATAGTTAACAGAGTGTGAAGACAGGTGTACTGATAGTAGTAAGAGCATTAAACTACGATAATAAAAGTCTTATCAATAGTTAAATATTGGAAAACATTGGAGATCAAACTAAGGATTTATCATTATCTGATTATGGCCTCAATACTTTGACTTTTATCCTGTATAGACTTAATGTTACTCATTACAGATAAATCTTAAATTGCAACCGTATAATCATTCAGTATTTAATCATTTTCTGCTATTCTTCAATGAGTCTATGTTCTTTTTTAAAATGTGAATCTACTTTAACATTTACTTATATTTAGATGAATAGTTAATTTTGGTGTTGTTCACTTGTATTTTCCCATTGTTATTTAAGAGTGCAATTGATCAGTCTCTTGTTGGTATATGTGAGTCCTGTGCGAACTGCCTCGATATTGCCTGAACTCACAAGCTTTTTATTAACAAAGATGGATAGTGGCTAGCAGTTGAATCTAGGATGCACGTTTCGTCCTAAGTGGATAACGCTATGGGATTTGAAGCGAAAGGTACTGGGTTCGAGTCTCACAATGAACATCAACTCTGAGATGTAGGTACATCCAGATGACGAGTTCCAAATAATACGAAACGCGGGTCGTGGATTTCACTGCTAGCCACTATACATCTTTGCTTATAGAAACTAATATTGTTTGTTCATAAGTTTATCATATAACTAAGTAACTACTCATCTTATATAAGTAATATAGCATGCATATTTCATAAATTTTTTGATTTAAAAAAACAAAACAAAGTTAATCATTTAATAAATACTTACTCTCATTATATATAAATAGAATTAATAATTATTTATTTGATTAATAATTAATTATATAATATTCCATTAGTAATAAACTATTTTCTTCCCCCCTTTTAATAAATCAATAATTAATGAACTTTCAAAATATGAAATCTATGAAATATAACAATGATATCAATGAATGATCTTTTATGATCTGTTAATTTATCGAAAAACAATATTCTTTGTTGAAATCTTGATCTTTGAATATGATCGGGATCTAATAATTTATCGAAAAGTAATATTCTTCCTTCAAAACTTGATCCTTGAATATGATCGGGATCTAATAATTTATCGAAAAGTAATATTCTTCCTTCAAATCTTAATCTTTGAATATGATCGGGATCTGTTAATTTATCGAAAAGAATATTCTTCCTTCAAATCTTGATCTTTGTAAATGATAGGGATCTGTTAGTTTATCGAAAAAGAATATTCTTCCTTCAAATCTTAATCTTTGAATATGATCGAGATCTGTTAAATTATCGAAAAATAAAATTTTTTGTTCAAATCTTGATCTTTTAATATAATGAGGATCTGTTAATTTATTGAAAAGAATAGTCTTTGTTCAGATCTTGATCTTTGAATATGATCGAGATCTGTTAATTTTGTACATTTCTATGTATCAATAAATTAATATAATAATTTTTTTCAAAGGAATAAATATCATAATTCATAGAGTTAAACTATACTTATATATACTGGTTATTAGTTTAAGTGATAGAAATTATAATAGTTATTTGATTGGATATATAAAATTATCAATGGTACATAGATGGGTAGACAGACAATATATATAATTAAGTGTATAAGATGAATAACCAGTTACATAAGAGGTATACAATTAAATAAGTTGAAAACTAATCGGTTAATTTTAAATTCACTTGGTATTGTTTGTTTAGATCTTCCCGTTGATGTTTACGACTGCAATTGATCAGTCTCTTGTTGGCAAATGTGCATCCTGTGCGTATTGCCTCGATAAAGCCTTAATTCACAAGCATTACAAGCAAGAGACTAATCAATTGCAGTCCTAAAAATCAACGGGAAGATTCAAACAAACAATACCAAGTGAATTTAAACTTCATCCCATTGCACAAGCAAGTAGCTATCAGGACTCAGTAGCTGAGTGGACAAAGCGATGGCGTTTGAAGCAAAAGGTACTGATTTCGAGTCCCAGAGTGAAAATCAACTCTGAGATGCAGGTACATCCAGCTGACGAATCCCAAACAGGACGAAACGTGCATCCTAAATTCCACTGCTAGCCACTATCCATATTTGCTTATAATTGGTTAATTTTATTTTTACATTATATATTTAAATACTATAATTGGTTGTTAGATTGTGTTCCCATAATCTAAATGAATCACTAAGTGGAAAGTGATCTGATCAATCAATCTGATATGTTCTCAATGTTATGAAATATCTATCTTTTGTCATTTCAATTTATTCTATCATAGTATATATTGGATATTTAATCTGCATTGGAATCGATTTATTTTTTATCACATATAGATTCAAATATCTTTGTTAGTGACATATGACTATAAATTTATTTCATGTTTCTTTGCTATCATCAAGAAGAGGTTCTTAAAAAAGTTATCTAAATTGATTGTTACACTTTTAGAACGGGGGGGGGTCATCGGCCTCGTGACTTCCGAAAAATCTCGGCTTTCATCATGAGGCATCATAATTCTTCCGTCAACTGCAAGGGCAGAGTTTAAATAGTTCGAATATTTTTTTCTGGTTAGCGTTTTTTAGCGAGTTAGTTTTCTACGGGATGGGGTCGCTAACCCCATGCCCAACCCCTCCTCTTTTCCCCGGGCTTGGGACCGGCAGTAGCCGCTGGCGGAGCTGCAGGCGGAGTTACTACACTTTCATCTTACATCAAATTTACTTTCAAAACGGAAAATAAACTTGATGAACAGTTAACATACTTTGAAATGCTTTAGTTCGTACAATCGGTTCGATCCCCTTCATATTAACGCAGAAGTATATCTACAGATTACCTTGTGTCGATTTCGATGCTTTTTATATTGAAGAGTGACCTCTTGAAATCTTGGCTCGAACCAAAGAACACAAAATACTACCTATTAATTTTGTGAAACTAAATAAAACGTAAAATGAAATAGGTATTACCAGTGCAAGACATCTTCAGTCCAATTTGGACCATTTATCCAAGCTAGCATATTCAATCCTATTAACATTTTACACCATTATTATAAATACAAATTCAACTCTACCATTTCACACTACATATATCACACTTTTCACATATATTGACTTGTACACAAATATACAAGTATATCATACAAAAATCATTTTATTCCGTGTGGCATGACACTGAACTAATCAGACCTGTTTGCTAATTATACTAAATACTTTTAATATCAGAAGGGATTTTGTGGATATTATAGTAATTTTAATAGTTGAGATCATGAATCAATGTAAGCTAGACCACCATGGAAAACCTGGAAGCACTGGACGACCGTTTCGTCCTATTGTGGAACTCCTCAACAGTGCGCATCCACGATCACGCCTCGTGAGATTTGAACCCAGAACCTATCAGTCTCGCGCGCGAACGCTTAACATCTAGACCACTGAGCCTGATGCGCACTGCTGAGGAGTCTCACAATAGGACGAAACGGCCGTCCAGTGCTTCCAGGTTTTCCATGGTTGTCTAGCTTCAACTGATTCATGACCTCAACTGTTAAATACTTTTACTTTGTTTTCCTGTCTCACTCAAACTTGTATTAAATTAATTTGTTTATTAATTGATTCTCTGAAGAAGTGGCTTACACTGGTTCACAATACGTCAGCAATTTTTCTTTTCTAATCGTTGGAATATCACTAATATGTCTTTTCTTAAATTATATTGTGTTATTTTTATCAAACAAAGTCATTAGTACTTGAATAGTAAAATTTGTTATTCGACTTAGGTTAGCTCGTGATTTCAATCGAATTCAATGATTTCAACAACCCCTTAATGACAATTATCAAATACTCAATGATGACTAGCTTCGAGCGGAAATTTCCAGAGTCTCAGTGTATCACCAGTGATCCATTCGTTGTGATGGTGCTTCTTTTGGCCCAGAATCTCATCACATGTTGAAGTTATTGTCTCGCTGATCCCCTTTAAGGTGCTCTCCATAGTAGTTCCGTCTCCATTAGGTATGTCATGCAAGGGCTGGAAGTTATTGCTGTGGGCTATCTTGAATTTGTTGAGTTTGTCAGTATCCCGAAGAAAAGACGTATTAAACTTTTTTGATACTGTCCGCCCCGTTGTCCAATGCTTCTTAAGTTTTAATTTCATCTTGGCGACCAGCAAGTGACGATCTGATGCCATATCAGCTCCTCTCCTGGTCCTCACATCCTCCATCGTCCTCCTGAACTTCTTGTTGATGCAGATATGGTCAACCTGATTCTGCATAGTGTGATTCGGTAAAGTCCATGTGGCTTTGTGCATGCATTTGTGTGGAGATATGGTAGCGACTTATGACCAGTTCATTGAAGGCACATAGGTTTGCAAATCTCACACCATTTTCGTTCCTTTCTCCCAGTTCATGTCGTCCCATGACATCTTCATATCCAGTGTTTTCCATTCGAACCTTGGCATTTAAATCTTCAATCAGAATGTTCAGGTCCTTGGTTGGGCACTTCTTGACGATCGACTGCAGCCTACCGTAGAATTGATCTTTAACCTCTTCGTTGTAGTCGTTGGTAGGCGCATAGCATTGGATGACGTTCATTGTAATGCCCTCTTTCTTTGTTTAGAAGGAGGCTTTGATGATAACTGGTCTATCGGATTCCCATCCTACAAGTGGTTTTTGTGCCTGTTTGAACAGCATCAGTGCAAATCCTTGTGTATGTGGGGCATTTTATTCTTTACGGCTGAAGAATAACAACAGCTCTCCTGAAGATAGCCTTTGTTGTCTAACCTGCGTCCAACGTGTTTCACTGATTCCAAGCATCTCCATGCTGTATCTTTTCATTTCTGCAGCATTGTACCAACATTCCATGTACCTAAATTAATGATTACTCTCGTTGTCAGAAGGGGTATCAGCCTCGTGACTTCCGAAGGAACTCGGCTTTTATTATGAGACATCATAACTCTTCTAAATGAAGACCTGATAACTATCAGTTCATAGTTCAAGTAGTTTGAATATTTTTTTTCGAATTAGCGTTTACTTAAAGAGTTAGTTTCATACGCGAATGGAGACACTAACCCCATACCCAACTCTTCTTCTTTATCCGGACATGAACTAGCAGTAGCGACTCTAAAATAAATAGTTCTGTAAGTCTTCAATATTGATGGCTACTTCGTTAGCTTTATTAAACGTACCCTAGCTGAATGCACTCAGTCGAGAATACGCACCAGATCATCATTGGATACGCGATGCTACGCAACTCTTGCAACAACTAGTCAGCTTAGACCTTATGCTGCTCGATATATCGACCATCTTCCAATTATATCTTCGAAATGTTTCAATGCTGGCTTCTAGTTTTCCTGGTTTTGAGATCCTCGACTATAACAGTGTCACAGACAAAAGCGTTGTCAAGCCCTGAACATCCATGACATTTCAATTAATGAGGCCGACGTGTTCAGGTACGCCAAGCGATAAACTGTGCGTATATTTGTTGTCTCAACATTGTATATATTCTTTTGCATATAGCGATATTATTTTTGTGTCCTCAGATTTGTCTGCATATTTATTCTTAATATATCTGGACACACATCTAAACGTTTAAAGAATCAGACTCTCACACCCTCCACATTGCACCTATGCAACTCCGGACGGACAACATCGAAGCCTGGTACTGCTGTTCAGAAACTGATTTCCACGGCCATTGCATAACAGACCCAAACCTTCTTGGTGGTAAAGGCTTTTTCATGTGACTTCAACAGTCACATCACACCCAATAAGTTTACAATAAATGCTTCCAAACGTCATGACACCTTTAAAAATGTCATACCTAAACGTGAAGGACTGAACAATCGATAAAAACCAGGACAGTTGTTCCACAATATGGAATTGCCACACGGTTCAGCAATAGATATATTGCTACATGTGAGATAAATCATACTTTAGTGAAAAAAGACTTAGCGAGGACAACTACTTTTCGTTAAGGAAAAAAGTACAGAGCGCTCTGGTAAAACGGGACAACAATACATACTTCATTTGCAAATCTTTATTTCACTGCTCTTTACATCCTTCATGATTCTGTAATTCTCAATCCCTTTTTGTTTCTCCTCCCGTTTTCTTTAGTTCAATCTTCTGAGCCTTCTTTTGACAGGTAGTCCATTTCTGATTGGTGTAACATAATGCTTGTGCCGACCGACATGTGCAACATGCGTCGCAGTGCTATTGATTCTTCCGATACGTTCATCATAACCTCAAATGATCCAAAACACCCCAAAGAAGTATATCACGAAAAAGATCTATTTCTGGAACTTGAGAAGCAGATAACCCTGTCTTGTGTTGATGGCAGAACACCTATGCTAAATCTTCAGAAAATTGCAAGAAACCCTGAGGTTTCCCTAACTCCGAATATACTGTCACAACAAACCTTTCGAGAAAGTACCCTGCCAGGATGCGTTAACAACAACGGAAGCTAGTGTATATGGTCTTCTTAAATATATCACTAATGTGGTGATGAAACGTCTCTAACTCTTCGTCTGTGGAGCAAGTGTTAGCGTCCTTACGGCACCCCAGCACCTATAATTCTCTGCACCTCGGCAAATCATCGGTGATGGATCATGCCAACAAGGACATTAGTTTATTATAATACACAACCCAGTTATTCATAAAAGTTACCTTGGTTGAAGTGAGTAAACTGTGAAACTTCTCATAAACTGTGACGGTAACGTCGCTTTCTACAGAACCTTCCAGGAGAGGGTTGGAAGCTTGTTTTCATTTCGTTGGTAACAAAAAGTACTACTCAAGATATTAGGCGCGTTTTAAAAAACTGAAGTTATTTTCTACCCGTTGTGAAATAACTTCGCTATTATGTATTTAATGCATCACAAGAATATTCCGTTGACTTCAGATATTTCGGTTAAGAATCGGAATTTTCTTAAAATTCTTATGTGGTACTTTTTTAGTTATCATAGAAGTGATTATGTAATGTAGTTTGCCGATTTCTTCTCCTTCAAATGATTTTAAAATGGTTGGTTTTACTCGGAAATTTGTACATCCAAAGTGTTTCTCCCTGTAGAGAGAACGACGATGTGATGAGTGCAAAAAGTGGATTCACAAGATATGGATTCGTTTAAACCCCATCACAGTCTAAAGATGCTCGAAGCTTAGCCCCACTTGTGATATGTTTGCAGAGATCACGAGATCACTTAACTCAGCGAAACAATGACAAGATAAGTTAACTATTCCGAAGCGTCACAGATCCGCTAACTCGAGGAAGAAGTTCAGGTTCAGAATAGGGGAATTATATTCCATAGGAAGCCATAAGCACAAACAGCAACAAGCACAAATTAAGCGTGCATATACAGCTTGAAAACGTCCTTGAGAATCGTCACTAAACAGTACATTAAAAGAAACAACGAACCATTGACATTCGGGTACTTCCAAGTGAGAAATAAAATCTGAAGGCAAAAGTGGGAAACTCAAACTTCTAAAATAAAAATAAGATGTTTACTAAGAGACTTCTGGGGATTTAACACTTCAAAAACTCTGGCTTTGTATGTTTTGCCGTTCGAGCAACTATACATCTGGAGTTAGCCAGCAAGAAATTTGGCAATGGCTGGACTCGTAAGGTGATACTGAAAGCGAAGATTATGTCAGTATATTGAGTGCTGTTACAGGACGAGCCGAACGTTCGGCTGTGAAACGTGAAATAGTAAATTTATCTTTTGAGACAAGTAAAGGGTGAGGTGCCACAAGATATCCATGATCATGACTTTAGAGTAGTACTGGAAGACCGAGATAAGTACTACAGTGACCTTTACATCTAGTGATTTTTTGTAACAAAAAATTAAAGATCACATATTTTTCCTAGTTGTCACACTTTATATGTAACCACATTTATATTCAATATCTATTGTTTTTCTGTATCAATAGTAAAGAAACGAATACTTTTGTTTGGATATATATAACTCTTATTAACTGCCGCGGTTCTTAAAATATAAACGTTGTATCCACCGTCTATTCTTCTGCTTTAACAGCCACGGCCTTTGATTGAAGATTATAATAGTATTATAACATCCTTTTAGGCCTTTCCACACTACGTTGGAGCTTTGGCCCGGATCATTATTGAATAGTACTACTGGATTTAGTCTTCTTCATTTTGCTGTTGGTGGCATCAAGTGCAGAGGAACCTTTGTTAACCAAGTGAACTTATTTGTGGTTGTTATCTCAGAAAGTAGCTTACAATGAACATTTATTTCATAACACTGTTACCATTTTGTTGCTCAATATACCTTTTTATAATTTAACTGTAATTTGTTACCTTTTGCGCTACTCATAGACATACGCTTAGATCTGTAGTGTTAATTCCTTTGGTATATTGTTAGTAACTTTGCGTGTTGTTATATTTTAACTAAGCTCTTTCGCTGGGATCCACCACAGTACCTCGCCGTCTTAAGTGGTCCTGATGTGGCTACTCCAATTGACAGGAAATCAGCGTTGGTATGGAAACAAAGGAGAGAAGGAAATGTGACCACAAACAGCACCTATTTGGTTTATCATTCTTCGGCATACTGACACTCCGAGTCACAGAATACCCCGCCAAGTTCCCAAAGTAAAACTAGATTTAACCCTAGCGTGGTTGGGAAAGGCTTGATATCATAAAATATCATTGTGAGTAATTTGCTCGAATCGAAAGTCTTTGATCCGCAAACAACTAAGGAAAAGCTCTCAGTAGTTAACAAATAGGAAATAACTATTAAAAGCAGCGAATACGACTTTGAAAGAAATCAAACCCGTCTCTGGTCTAGTTATTTAGAAGCCGGAAGAGTAAAAATTTACCCTGGTAGAAAGCATGCACACGACTGAAGTTTGTGGAATCTGCCATCGGAGGTAGAGTTCTCAGTTAAACGTAATACTAAAGTAATAAAACTCGGTAGGCGAATTGGAGGCGAGACTCAACGATGAAGGATCTTGAATTAAGTACTCGGAAGTTACGAATAAAGGGACGTCATACTAAATATCGCATTACAAAACTCGTAACTCAAACGTCTGACTCCTACCAGATTAATCATTTAGGGTTTGAATCAAACAGGCCATTAGCCCTCCTAGGTCAAAAACGTGGTAGAAAAATAGAGAAACAAACCTCAGGTCCCAGGGTTTTCGGATAGTCGTGTCTTGGAAGCCAATCCTTTCAGAACGTCTATGGGTAGAACAGATGATCCTCAAACAACTTAAATGTGTGCTACACAAATCATCATAGTCTTAGAGATAAAACATCGGAGTTAAGTTTGATGGTGGGTGAATTAAGCCCGATTTAATTGTTGCCACAGGAACATAGCTCAGTCTATCCCCCAATCTATGCAAAAAACATCTCGATTAGGAGCGATAGGGTTATAAGTCTCATGGGAGAAGGCATAAAGTTATATTTCATGTATCATTCTCGTTTGCAACCGAGCACACCGGAGGTGCACGATAATGGTGCACTTGAGATAGGTTGTTTTGCAGTTCACTCTAGACATGAGTTAGCAACTACAGAAGGAGTATATTGTAGTCCGTGTTATCTCGTTGGTGGCTTTGTCTTCAGTCGTATCTGCTCTTGGAGTAAGGTTCATTAATATTTCATCATTGAAAATTTGAACGCGCCTCAAATAAACCAGATAGAGCTGACAACTTCAGGTAGATGTTTTGGCAAAAGCCCTATGTCCGCCATTATTGAGTGCACATTTGCAAAGCGTATCGCAAAATCGACACCTTGAACACGAACCGCCGTTGCTGAGAGTTGTATACTCTACGACTGTGATGATGTCACTGATATTCACGTTGTACTTTACTTTAGGTCTAGGATACAACATACAGGATGCATCCGCCCCACACCATCCCAATATCTAGTGGGCTAACATTCCGGCAATCAGAGACTGTGCTATCTCAATAGACTGATCAGTCACTGCTGATGGGTTGATCAAAGATGAATGGGATTAGTTTACAGCCACCTTCGAATCCGTAACATCACCTTTCATGCAATGGTCAACACGTAGGCTATCACACTGTTTTCTAGGGACCAATAAGGAGACACGAATGCTGTTGAGGCATGGAAAACACTTCTGGCACTTGTTATTGCTATCAAGCCACGAGCCATTTAAATATAAACAACGAAATATCTGGAATATATGTCTAATGGCCCTTGATAGATGCCTCACCACTTACGGAGGACAGTTGGCATATGATAGCTGTAGGATTTAATTTGTCCTGCAGATATGCTACCAGAACTGTAAATGTGATAATGGAGTTCCCAGAGTCTATGTGATAGCTATATTCAGAACAAGGACAACTTGGCTTCAAACTTTATCTGTTACTGAACATGAAAACAATTAGATTAATACAATAATTGAAGAATTACAGTCATTAAATGAAACTCACAAACAAACCGACCAGTATTGCGTGTCTTATCGAAATAAATAAAATTTATGAGTCACATTAATACAATAGGATGATAATGTCTTTCGATTGGTAGGTCACATGCAACAGGGATAGTTTACAGACACATCAGACCAGATTAACGTGGTGGGAGTTTAAGCAACGATTTGATTGGTTAGTTATGGACAAAACTAACAATAGCCCTACTTGCCCGAAACGGTTGTTTTTGTTCATTAAACGGAGAAGTATTCCTCCATTATAGTTGCACGAAAATTCAGATCTGGCAAAAGGTGGGACTTTATCAAATTACTTCTCTGAAGTCTACTCAGCGAGTATTGCTAACAACACACCATAATCATACTACTGAGATACCAGCTATAAGACACTTACTTGTGACTGAGGAAGCTGTCCTTCCATTCCTCATCAACCTCACACTTAGTAAGATATCGGATCCTGATGGGTTGCATCCACGATTCTTGTCACCTTTCTCAGACGTTATTTGAGGGCCATTCACGATTCAAAATGTCCCTTTCCCGCACTCATTTCACTAGAAATTGCAAAATGCCATAGTTAGCCTCATATTTAAATATGAAGAGGCAGGTCTTGTCTAACTACCGACCTGTTGGTCTTACTAACATAACAATCAAGTTACTTGAAAAAATAATTTGTTTCAAGTTACTAGGTCCCACAGAACCATACATACTCACGATTTTCGGAATAAGCCTTCATACCTAACCAATTTACTAATTCTGAGAGATGATATATCTCTGTGCGTGATATCCATAGATTTTAGCCAAGCATTTGATAAGCACTCTTACTTGCGTCTTATGAGGAAGCTGTCGGGCTTTGGAATAACAGGTGTTGCACAGGAACTTCCTCTTGACCGAAGATAGAGAGTGAGGGTAAGTAAGACACTCTCTGAATGGTAGCTGGTCAAAAGCGGTGTATACCAAAGCATCTCCAGGCTAACTTAGACGAATCAATCAGATGGTTCCAATGCTGGCGCTTAGAAATTTATCCTGAAAGGAGTATGTTAGTGCATATCGGACATGCTAATAGTTACTAGTATACCATAGACTGTACAACGCTTCCACTCATTTAGGAACATAAATACGTAGAGGTACCAGAAAGTCATGACTTAAAACGACCGCGTATGAAAAGCAGCAGCCACCGAAGCTTTTCGAGAGTCATTGTCACTTTTCTGGTCACTCAAATGCTTTAAACTTTATGTCACAACTATGTAAGATAGCAACTAGAGTACTTTGTCCAAGCAGTCGATCCGTGTCTTTTTAAGAATACTAACTTATTCAAGCGTGCTCGACCTGCAGGAACAAAGGTAGTGGAGGGTCTTCCCAAACTCCATTACGATGATTACTTAAAACACACGAACTTTTTCCCCTTATAGCATCGTTGAAAGCAAGGTAACCTCATATTGGAGTTCGCCTTCATCAGAACCAATATTCTCGGAGGCCATAACAAGAAGGTTCGAAAACTACGATTTCATAAATCAGAGTTGGGTTCAATTTTCTTACCTAGTAGTCAGTGTCTGGAACATGTTAACGAACAAGTGGTACCAGCCTTATCAGTGATCAGTGTGAAGAAGAAGCTGGACTTATACTGGAAAACAGCCTCCAAGGATTGATACAGGTTCATTGAGGCACTATCCTTATTACTAAAGACTGAAGACGCTAAGAGGACCTCTACTATTATCAGCCAATTTTTCCAGCCATACGACAAAGATTGCATCTTTCGATAATAAATAACTATATAATATCACTCAAATCTCGGGGGAAAAACAGTCAATTAATTCTACTTGACAAAGCCTCGAAATTTGAAGTTTGAAACGTGGATATTTCGAAATATCTAGTCAGCTGATAATGAGCGCTAGTGTGGTAGCGGCTTTAGTAAAGTTCGGTGAAACCCTAGGAGATAAGTCCGTTGACACAAGTTCGGTTAGTAGTTCAGTAGATTTATGGTTCCTGTCGCATAAATCTTTTTTTTTACATTCGAAAACTTTCCAACCAGAGACTTGGTTGTATGTGTTTATTCACGGATAGTGTCATTCCATTCTGACAGTAGATGTCACCAAAATACTCTCAAGCAATTCCGATATAAATTATTCTGACTAGTTAATGTCGTTTGCGGCTTTCACCAGGATAGTTTGGGGTTTTGGTTACTATGTCATTTTCCACTCTTTTCATATCATTATTTGTGAAGTGGCTGGGTCATATTTGACACATTCTACGTTACTATTCACACGAAACCTCAACGTTACATGAAGTAGGAACAAAATCTAAAATTTGACGCCGATTTAATCAAGGCACAATAATCTAAGTTATTGTCGTGATTAGAGTTGTCTGGAGATGTGTCGTCTTCCTGGTAGCCTCCTTAGAGTGAATGTACTTCGTCGTGTAAGTTGCTAAAAAATTTGACCTACAGGTTATTAAAATCACAGCTTAGCCTCCAAATGTCGCCGTTCCATTATTCTACATATTATCCCTTCCGCCGCATTGTCGTTTTAGTCTTTCATCATTGGTTAAAGCATTCATAAATAGTACAAGGTACATTACCAAGCACATACTTTGTGATATCTACTAGTCGTTTTGGTTACCCTCATTCTTCACATTCGTTTCAAACTTAATATACCCATGTGATTTTTATTTTATTTTGCTTGCCTGTCGCTCGAAAAATATCCAGTTTTCACGTTACTCGTCAGTTTTCGTCTCAGTATTATCACAAGCTACTGTTTCTTCATTAACTGACATGAAGGCTTTGTTACTTTTCCTTTTAGAAACTACGTGTTTTGAGTACACTCAACGAGGTAAAACTTACTCTTAGTGAATTATCCGAGTCTGGTGTTGGTCGTGCTGTTCGTAAATTAAAAAATGAACCCGGTGAACTTGGAAAAACTGCTAGTACTCTCATATTAAAATGGAAAAATCTGCTCAGTGAGCACATAAAACAAGAATCTATAAACATTAGTGTACCCAAGGATTCTGAAAAATGTGATGTTAATGAAACATCCAGAAGTCACAGCCAGACTTCAAGCAAAGGCAAATCAGTGTTGGTTGTCAATGACAAAACAATCAGCTCGAATAAAAGTCCTGAGAATAATTTAGTGAGAAGTGTGCAACATGTAGATGAAAATGAGGTGGTCCCAAATACTCCAAATAATTCGCTGCTTCCCACAGCTACAACTTCTGGTTATCTTCCAAACAGTTCTACATCTGACGATTCGTGTTCATATACTAAAGTTAACCATAAGTCTCCAAATAGTAAAATTAAATCGACATCTAGCAAAAAACGAAAGTCCGCAGAGATTGTGGACTCAATCGACTCTTCTAGTGGAATTTCGTTTATGGATTCATTGAAGGTCAACGCAAATACTCTTGCTCATCGAAAGAGAAAGTGTAATCTAACCAGCTCTTCAAGTGACGATTCCCAACAGAGCATCGATAAAAAGCTTAATATCGCTACTCCGAATATCCCACTTCGGCCTTCTGAAGCATTTAGTGCGGAAATCATCTCGTCACTTTCTGAACCAGTTAATCGTCCAGATGTCGTTCATCGTTCACCTACTCTTCAGCTAGATGAAACAGGTAAGTAGTTTTCCAAATACACGCTTTTCAAGTAGTTAATTAAAATCGAGACTTCAGATGATTCACACAGATGTTCTTACTCAGTAATTTCTGTCTTAGTGTAAATAACTGGCAAGTTCAGGTTTGTGCAATGAAGCTCAAGCATCACATTGGATGTAACAACTAATGCATTTGCAAAGAGTTCCGGAAAACAACTCAATAGTTATTAGTAAAGTGGCTTATTCACTACTTTACCTTCATTTAACTGTTGGATTCAAATGTCTTTCAAGTGTACTCGATTTCTTAGCCGTTATTTATTTTGATTTCCTAGTGTTTGGTACTTTTTTCTTGTTGAGAAATACAAAAATTGGTATCTCCGTAAGTTGTAAAGCTAAAGCGAATGTTAAAATGTCTTCAGGTCTACTTAAGTAGCGGAGAGTGTTTCATGGTTGCACGATTTTTCTAGATATGCCTACATTACGACAAATTTTAAAAATGAAATGACTTCGAAAAAGTAATCCTATTTCGTGTTTGAGTAGAGTAAACTATATGAAGCCAGTTACAATTAAATCTGATGAAGGGGCTTCTTTTATAGGTATCTCAATCTTTAGTCGTCTTAACGAAGGATATCTCTTACTAATGATCATTCCTAGCTTGCAATTGAGATTAGCCACCATTTTTGCTGTAATGACAAGATAAAATAAATCACATTTGAGTTTAAAAACGTCTCGAACACCAGGTCTTTTCGTTTGTATCTTGTTATTTCAAACAAAAAACAACGTAACCTTTTGAGTATATGGGTTTCTTGGGGCAAGCTAACATGGAAGATGTGGTGTTATAAAGTAACCACTTGGATGGTTTCCCATCCACTCATATTAGCGACCAAGAACGTTCAGAATGAAAGCTTATGGAATGTTATCCATATTTGATGACTAGATGAAGGTTTCCGTTGTGTCAAAACAAACTAGACCTTAAATAACCTGTTTAGGGTTCCCAGTACGCTGACCAATCCTTCAGAGATAATGATAAAACATAATTGTTAAGAATTCTCAGTCTAGAAATCACAGGTTTTACAGACGTAACATCACTACTAGCGCCGCAGCGTTTAAACCCAACCTTCTATGACCAGAGGTTTTAACTGTTCTAATGGTGATTCTGATCGATATAAACTTACCTAATTTTCCACATAAAACGTAGTTATTTACACCATTTTTACCACTTACACGACTTTTAGACAAACTTTCAGACTAGTAGCAACACCTTACCACAAAAGGCAAGTGTGTGGGAAGGTTTTTATGAGTCTTGTTGGCACACGTTACACTTTGGTAGTACTTAGTGTGTTCCTTACACCAAATAATTCACTAGGATTGGATTGACCTGTTTGTCATAATATATATGACTGTCATCTTCTCACGAGTATTAAATCTAGACAACATTTCTGTTTTTTAAACATCACCAACAGCGAAATTCAAAAAAGTAGTAAGATTGTGCAATCTTTACTAGCTTCTCCGATGTTTTGGAGTATGGTCATATCCTCTCATTCTGCCTAGCATTCCTAGCCATCTTTCTTTCAAAGATAATTTCAAAATACAGTTTTTCAAATTTCCATTTGGTCGTGTTTAGATGACGACTATGCCCTGTAGCATATGCCACCAGATTCAGTCATTTAACGGAGGATACATATGTGATTAACATGCCTACGATTTAAACGAAACCCGTCTTCATCCCGTCTGGCAAATATGGTATGTTCTACACAATTGGTCGAGTAAGCTGATGTGCGTATATCAGAAGGAAACTATACCCATATTATTGTCACTTAATTTTCATCAGGCTGTTAATACATGAGTAATACAATGGTTTTATTTTTGGGATGTGACACTCAGTTTAAATTTCCACCCTGAACAAACCAGGTAGTGGCAGTTCGTCTGAGGTGTATGCTTTGTACCGTTTTAAGAGTTGGAATTCCTTTTTAAATCTTGTTGTATGGGTTAGGTCAACATTCACCCACCACCGACCAATATATAGTTGGATAGTGGTTGCAGAAGTGATAGTTCATTTATATTGTTTTTTTAAAATACACCACTATTTGTTCTTAGCTTCTTTGAAGGTTGCTAATCGACGTACCATCAACCTCAAATCGTTTTATCGACATGGCTTCTTGGTGCTAGAGGTTAGTTTGTACCGAAACAACTCTTAGTGGTCACCAAATATGGCTGCTGTTTCCTTCTCAGGTGAAGCGGTTCCTGCATGGATTTGTAAGATTCCACGTAATGGACATAAGGATAGACTTTTAAAAGTTCTAAAAAACCCTATGTTTATAATGGAACCTTCTTGCGAAATAGCAAACAATTTACATGCTTTTTTCAGCCACTAAGGTAGTGTTTGGAAGTAATGGACAAGAAGCTCTGAACCTACGTTTCGTGCTATTTGGCACTCATCGGCAAGTCGTACCTGTAATATTGAGGCAACGTGTGCTCCCTGGCGGATTCGATCACGTATCACTCAGCTTCACAGTCTAAGACGTTACTACTAAACTATCCGGGCTGCTACTTATCTTCTGTAGAAGTCACTTAAACTGGCGCAACTTGATTGACAGAATTTAATCATCACTATAGTGACATTTATATATAGTGATTTTTTGTAATAACAAATTAAAGATCACATATTTTTCCTAGTTGTCACCATACTTCCTATGGTACCAACAGATGTCGTCATTTTTGTTTGTTCTTGAGTTATCTCGATTCTTACTCCTCCGAAAACTAGAGCGAGACTTTCGAGATGTGAGATTGGAAATAATTGATTGTAACGTATCTAGCTTGTTTTCAAGAATGGCAACAGTGCGTGCGTGCTGTGTACGTAAGTCGCTTAATTCAGCTGTTAAGGACGCTATGTTCGGAGTTTGAGTGTCACTCGGAATTTGTGATATCGCCTGCACGTAGGGTGTTGTGCCTGGCGTTACTTCTAAAACTTTGTCAGCCATGCTAGCTAGACTCTCTAAATCTAAAGGTTGGTTAGAAGCGCAAAGAATTTGCCGGACTACTGTTGGTAAACGTTGCAGCCAAATTTCTCTCAGAAAAATATCACCAACCTTAAAAGGTCCAGCCAACTGCCTCATGTGGCGTAATAATTGAGAGGGTGACTTGTCACCTAGCTCGCACTCATGCAGTAATTGTTGTAGCTTCTTTTCATCCGAAAGTGAGGTACGTTGAATAATGGCCTGTTTCAACTGATCATAGGCATTTGATACAGGGACATTATCTATGAGGTCTGATACCTCAGATGCTACCTCAGTCAGTAGAATTCCAAACACAAAAGAGTATTTCGATTCCTGTGAACGAATGTTACGACGCTGAAACTGCACTTGCACCTGTGCAAACCATATACGTGAGTTTATTCTACTGAATGGAGGCACATTTATTACGTTTAGAGCGTGTAACTCTGTTCGGTCGTTATCCTGGCTAATGCCTTCAGATTCGGATGAAAACATTACAAATATACAAAAAATAATCACTACCAAGAGAAAAATTAGCGCCGTAATGTTTGTAAGTGAACTCAAAATTACAATTCCGAAAAGAAGTATACGGGCTCACCAGATTTGTGGTGGACCTCAGCGAAAGAGCTTAGTTAAAATATAACAATACGCAAAGTTACCAACAATATACCAAAAGAATTAACACTACAAACAGTTAAATTATAAAAAAGTATATTGAGCAACAAAATGGTAACTTTGCGTATTGTTATATTTTAACTAAGCTCTTTCGCTGAGGTCCACCACAAATCTGGTGAGCCCGTATACTTCTTTTCGGAATTGTAATTTTGAGTTCACTTACAAACATTACGGCGCTAATTTTTCTCTTGGTAGTGATTATTTTTTGTATATTTGTAATGTTTTCATCCGAATCTGAAGGCATTAGCCAGGATAACGACCGAACAGAGTTACACGCTCTAAACGTAATAAATGTGCCTCCATTCAGTAGAATAAACTCACGTATATGGTTTGCACAGGTGCAAGTGCAGTTTCAGCGTCGTAACATTCGTTCACAGGAATCGAAATACTCTTTTGTGTTTGGAATTCTACTGACTGAGGTAGCATCTGAGGTATCAGACCTCATAGATAATGTCCCTGTATCAAATGCCTATGATCAGTTGAAACAGGCCATTATTCAACGTACCTCACTTTCGGATGAAAAGAAGCTACAACAATTACTGCATGAGTGCGAGCTAGGTGACAAGTCACCCTCTCAATTATTACGCCACATGAGGCAGTTGGCTGGACCTTTTAAGGTTGGTGATATTTTTCTGAGAGAAATTTGGCTGCAACGTTTACCAACAGTAGTCCGGCAAATTCTTTGCGCTTCTAACCAACCTTTAGATTTAGAGAGTCTAGCTAGCATGGCTGACAAAGTTTTAGAAGTAACGCCAGGCACAACACCCTACGTGCAGGCGATATCACAAATTCCGAGTGACATTCAAACTCCGAACATAGCGTCCTTAACAGCTGAATTAAGCGACTTACGTACACAGCACGCACGCACTGTTGCCATTCTTGAAAACAAGCTAGATACGTTACAATCAATTATTTCCAATCTCACATCTCGAAAGTCTCGCTCTAGTTTTCGGAGGAGTAAGAATCGAGATAACTCAAGAACAAACAAAAATGACGACATCTGTTGGTACCATAGGAAGTATGGTGACAACTAGGAAAAATATGTGATCTTTAATTTGTTATTACAAAAAATCACTATATATAAATGTCACTATATCACTAAGGAGGACTTGACATACATGACATTAGTCACTACTCAGTGATAGACCATTTGTGAAAAGTGTAGTCAATGCTTGCCTAAGCTTCCTGGTGAGGTAGAACTACATATATGTAAATGTCTGTGGTTAAAACTGGCTTAAAATCTGTCACAGTAGCACAGACCCTCTGAATCTAAACATTGGACGCTTCGTGTACTTAGTTTTCCGCTTTCGTTTATATTGTTTCAGACTCCTTTAATTTCCATCCTGTTAATCTTGCTCTTTCTCTGCAACTTGAACTGATTCATGTATCCATAGTATCTTATACTGATTGGCTTAGTTATTCAGTTGAATTTACAATAACGGTATATATTTCTTGATGTGTAGAAGTACAATTTGATTGGAGTTTGTGTTTTTCTTAAAAAAAAACTTTCAGTGGAAGACGATTTCGATAATGGAGATTTGAAATTCAAATCAAAGAAAGTCCTTTGGGTACCAAAACAAAACCGTTCATCGTTACCTCCTAATAATCATTCGAATACATCGGATAATTTTCCTGGTTTCTTTGATCCTCCCAGTTTAATTGATCTTTGTGTTGATGTATTGTCTCGCAATATAAGTCGTGTTGATCATGTTGGACACGTACCTTATGGATTGCTAGAGAAAGCCTTACGTAGTGCCTCTGTAGATGACTTGACCAGAATTGAACGATATAATCCAGTAAGTTATTCTATTGGTTTCTAATCCACTAATCTGTTACTTCTAGATAAAATATCCATTTAGTCTAGCAATTAATAGAAATGAACATTTATTCTTAAAAACAGAATTACTTTCTTATTTCTTAATTGTTATTTACTTTAGTGATAATGTTGCAGTTGGTACTGTAGATTTATCTTTCATGGTTTGCGAGCGATATTCATTCACAGTCAAATTCAATCTACGGAACCATAGAAATAACTTTTAACTAGATAACTCAATTTACCTGATGTAATACTATCAGTATACTGGATACCAGAAAATTATTTTTGGTTTTGAGTTCTATTTTGAATCAAATTCACGTCTCAAGAAAGAAAGTAGTATTCGTCGATTGTACGACAACAAAACTGACTGTGTCTCTAAAACCTCTCTTATTGAAATTGAAGCGGACGTATGCACTGCTCCTTTCGATTGGTGGTGCATATATGAAATTATGGAGATCTGTAGCTCATGTGGACAATTTCATTGGTTTCACTTTCTGAACTGGATAGTTACTAATCGTAAAGTTTTCATTATCCTTTTGGACAGCATCATGAGGACAAACTTCAGACGGAAATGAGTTATTTGAGTTTCTCTACATATGACTGACAGCTGTTTTTATACATTAAATTTAATTGGTTCCTGTAATTGTTCACATGTACCCGGTTGAGGTCCATATGATAACCGTAATCAGTAGTTGGAGACTTCCCCTCGATATGGAATCCCAGTTTTCATTCATGCATATTTGTCCGCTTTGTCTTTTGAAATCATAGTCCCGCTGTTTATCCTTTCTTTTTATCATTGCCACTGCACTACTCCGATCTCGCTTTTTATTTTTATCTCGTCGGCATGGTGATCTGGGTCAATGCACATCTGTACTAGGCTCTATGTTGGTAATTTCTGCCCGTCATTGTCTAGATATACTAATAAATATTGCAGGAAACAGCAGAGTAAGGGTCAATAACAACTAATCAAGATTGAGATCGACAGGGCATGCTGTTAGTAATATGTAGAAAGTTTAAATAGCTCGCCTCCAATTAGGGTTTGTGCTGATGATGTCTTGAAGCACAATATGAGCTTAGAAACTACCTAATCCAGAGAACAAAGCCCTATCAAATATGGGGCATATGTATACTACTTAGGACTGTAAACAGAGCTAGAAAATCTATTCCAAAAATAAACATTGAACTGAAAATTTAATTTTTTTATTTGCATTACAACCTAGTATAAATTAAAATAGCACTTGTAAAACGTTTTCATTATTATACATTCCTACTTGTTCGATTTTTACGGGTAACAACTATTATACATGTTTTCATCACTGTGATGATTGTCGTCTCTAGTTTTGTTAGGACGTCAGTATGTAGTTCGTTTTCCTTCTAACTGTTATTTAATAATCACTTTCCGCTAATTATGCTCTTCAAAATTTTCAAATCATGCAGTAATCTTCAGGCATTAACTGAAACTCGATTGATATAAGGAAAATAAAAGCCGGTCTATTGGGGAATTTCCTTACTTAATTGAAGTAATATAGATATCGAACAGTTATGTTTGATTACTTCATGTTTAATGAGAATTCATTTTAACTTATTCTAATTTTGGTCTAATCGCCAATCACAGTCGCTCAACACTCAAAAGTATTTATTTACTGTCATATTTTTTGTGTTAATCCTGTAGCAACTCGAACGAATGCACATATGTCCCAGGTTTTACGGTGCGTACGATTGACTTGACTGACTTGTACGATGAAGTGACGACTTCATTTCTTAACCATCGTAGGTACTCAATGGCATATTGTTCCTAACACTGAGGCAGCTTCAATAGCTTTCTCATTTTTATTGTGAATGTCTGGTGTTTTCTTGTATCAGTCGTCAAGTACACGTTTTATCTACACTTGACTTTGAGCCTTGCCGACCGATTGGTCAAACTGAAGTACGGATAGAGTGAAATTCGAACCTACGGCATACTAGTTGAAAGCTTAATATTTTAACCACTAATCCACTGCTTCACTGACGATGGTTTTATCTGGACAGTTGTTTTTAAGTAATACCTATCAAGTAGCAAGTGTATGTCCAAATAACATTCGTTTAAGTTGTAATTTTTAAATTTAACACAAGATTTCTATGTTAACCTAATCACATTTCGTTTTCTTAATGATATCCCCCTCTTCAAAAACAAACAAACATTTATTCTCTTAGCAATTCGTTGGATTGAGTGATGATTTATGGCGTAAATATGTAAATCGAGATTTTCATCATTTATCTAATATTCGTCGTCGATCAGATGAAACATGGTGTGATTTTTACAATCGATTATCTAAAGAAGAAACAAAGCGTTTAGATCGAATTATTTCACAATCTGCACGTAAAGTCAAAGAAGAATTAGAAGGTAAGTTAGTGAATAAAGTTATTATACATTGGAAAAAAAACAGTTGTCAATAATTTTAAGTACATTTTAGACAGATATATTAATGTGGTATGAATTATTTATTATTATTGCTTACTTACTTACCTACTTACTTACTTATCTACCTACCTACCTACCTACTTACTTACTTATTTACAATTGAATACTTTTTAAAATCATACACATATAAATTTACAAGAGAAAAACAGGAATGGTGTAGTAAATGATTGTTCAAATAAAATGGTAGTATTTTTTTAATTCTACTCATTGGGATATTATTTATTTATGGTAGTATTTGTTATTTGATTGTTATGTACAATAATCACAATGAATAAGATTAGTGACTCCTTTAAGTTATAAGTTAGTGTAACGTTCAGTTACCAAGTATATACTTATATATGTACACTTGACTTTGAGCTGCATTTTAGATATTAAATCAAATACTATTATATAGTTTCTCAGCCCCCAAATGCTCTGGTACGGCCGAGAGTGGGGAGAGTCCGCTCTCCCTCTCGAAATGCTCTCACATGGCCATGCGTATATAGCCTTTGTCAGGGAAGTCCCACTCACTGTCTTCTCGTGGCGGGGGTGTTATTTACGAAATTGAGAGGACGAAAAGCAAATGTCCGGGTTGGTGGACACGGAGGGTCCACCTAGGGAGTTGGAAAACCCTGATTACAAACCAATAGTGCACATGGGCTCCAGTATCCTGAACTAATAAATGGTGTATGAATTAATCGTTGTCACCGGCTACCATGGGACTGCATCTCACGATGCTCCACTGTCTTGTGGATCAGATCTTTAGGTCAAAGGCTCCAGGTTTGGCCCCCTAAGAATACCATCTGCTTCAGTCTGGGCACACAAATCAAATGAGATTTGCGTGGCGCATATGTATCTGGTGCCTCTTTGTGTGTTCAAGTAAATAAATAAGTAAATACAGTTTCTCAAACCTAAAAGAAACTGAAATGTAAACCCTACTTAATTTGTTTTGTTTCCTTACATTAAGTTAATATTATTAGCTATAACTGATTGATCATTGAGTACTGACCGATGTAATATTTGTCTAGCCCTTTTAGTGTTCATGATGTTCTATCGTGCAAGTTATAACGTTGCCACCAGTTGAAATGACTCGACATCATTTGTTGATGGAATTCTGTCGTCCAAGTCTAATCAATATTAAAGGACTATACAAAAATTACATTGATCACTACTCATTTATCAACTAATTGTAAATATATCAGTTCAACAGGTCAGAATGGCCCAGTAGTAACATCTCAGGTTAAAATTAGGTGAATTGGGTTCAAATCCCACAGGACCATCAGTCCCTTTATAGTTACAGATACACCTTTTTGGCGAGTCCCAACTAGTACAAAATCTAGGTCATGCAATGTTTCTTTCCGACTACCTCCAGCCATCAGTTTGTCATCTAATGATCAATTAATTTCATTGATCAAACTTAGACTTTCAACAATTTTTACAATCAAAATGTAAGAAGATCAGTTGACTAAACTTTTAAGTAAAATGAACTCGTTAGTTGTTAAACAGAAAAAGAAACCTCAGACAATCTAAAAATGTAATTATACCCTCAAAAGGTAGTCCAATTCAATCAACTCAAGAGGCAATAATCCAAACTAAAAGAAGCATTGTGGCAGCTCCCATAGGAAAGAGGTTGAGTCAAACAAAACTTAAAAGGTTAGTAAAGGCCAATTAATAACAGTGATATAATAAGAAAGCTGAAATTGCAAGTATAGTGAATAGTAATAGTTTAATCTAGAACCAAAAAAAAGGAAAAAATAGAACACACAAATGAGGGTATGACAATAATTTATTGTCACATATAGCGTATAGGTGAAGAAATTTTCACAAACAACCGCACACATACGTACAAAAATTGTTTTACAATCTGTATCCCAAGTTGGTTAATACATGATTATCTGTTTAGTTGTGTTCCAATAAACTTACCATAATTTGCTAGTCGTTTTCAAACATTTTTTGATAAGTAGAAACTTAGATTCAAGAGTTGTTCAAAGGAATTCACTAAATGAAACTACTACTCCATGCTCATTATCGTGTAAACATGGTAACCTTCTTAAATTTCGAGTCGTCAACATCTTTGTCTGGGGGAGTATTTTCACGATTATCTTATAGCATATTATATCCTAACCGGAATGTATTTCATAATTAGTCCATAATACGAGTGTGTAAATCAACAGTTGATTAAACTATAAACATGCTATTGAGAAAACACGAACAATTGGAAATAAATATCAAGTTGTTTGACTTTCATAGCGGATATATTTATGCCGGTAATTTCGGCTGATAGATATCTCATCTAAACGACGTGCAATGTTTTATGGTGTAGGGGTAGGTGGGAAGAAAGCTAGGGGCGGCCAGACCAAAACGTGGCACAAATCCATGAAGTCACTGACAAGTTGACTGAGCCACACTGGTAGGTGTAGACTACCTGGTTGGGATTCGCGAGATGATAGCATTAGATGGTTAGAGACTTCGAATGACATGGCTCAAAATCGTTTGCAATGGCGAAGGTGCATCCACTCTTTATGTTCTACCAAATTCTAATCTCCTGAATTCTTCATGTCTCTATATTTTTTCTCTTTCCAAATTTATTTCATTGGATTATAATCCTTCAATAACATCTTCAAACCCTAATCTTTCACATAATGTTTATACTCTTACTATGTCTACCACTATAGGATTTGAATCGACAACTGCATCTCTGGGCTAATGTGGTATGGCAACTCGAACTGATGTACGTACGTACGAAGTTCTATGTTGTGACTGACTGACTGTCTCATCTAAAACTTCTAAACACCCTAGGGAGGTATAGAATTGAGAAAGTTCTCTTCCTCTTTAAAATGCTCATTTATTGCCTCTTCCAGGGAAGTTCCACCCCCTGTCACCACACATTGGAAGGTATCCCTGCAAAATGAGAGGTCATAAACTAGCATCTGACTTTTAAATTGGGTCTTAAAATACGAAGGTTCTACCTAATAAAGTTGAAAAATTCCAATTTCAAGTCACTAGTGTGCTTGAGCTTCAGGATCCTAAGAGAATAAATATCCTACGAACATACTGTTCTCAACAACTATCATAGAACTTCACCTTACTCTTCCCCACTTTTTATTTATTCAAACACATAAACATCGATAAAAGGAGGCGCCAAACAGATAGACGCCACATAAATCATTCGATTTGTGTGAGGGATGGGATACTACCCGGGTACCCAGACCGAAGCAGTTGGTTCTCCTAAGGGGCCATACCCCGAGCCGTCGATTTGAACGTCTAATCCACAAGGTAGTGGAGCAACTTTAGAACATGCAGTCCTATGGTAGAGGGTGACCAACAATAGGTTCATACGCCCTTTGTTTCCTTAGGATCCTGGAGTCCGTGTATACCATTGGTTTGGAATCAGGGTTTTCCAACACCCATAGGTGGATCCTCAGTATCCACCAACCCGGTCAAAGCACCGGACGTTCGCTTTTCGTCCCCTCAATTTCGTAAACAGAAGTAATGACACGAGAAGGCAATTAGTAGGACTTCCCTGTCCGTGGCTGTATACGCGTAGTCATATGAGAGCATTTGGGGACTGAATGTAATCAAAACAAATTCCAGTTATATCAATCATATAGATCAAAAGTAGGAAAGTTAATCACCAGCCTGTCTCGCCATAGATACCGATGTCATGGTCAACGTAAGTAATTCTTTATTAATGTCACCAACTTATGCATTTATATTATATGAAACACTTCACAGTGCATAATCGCTATTATTTTAGTTATTTTTCTGTCTTTACCGAGCACTTCGTTTTGTTACAGTATTAGATCAGGTGAGCTTGATTAAGTGGTCTTGTTTATATGAAGTTTCCCAGTAATTCATTTAGGATTCTTATTTTCAACGATATCAGTTGATCAGCCAAGTCACTGATTCTTCAATGTCGTTAAATTTAATATGTTGTATACTACACAGAATTTCTTTTCTTCTTCCTGACAGCGCGACGAACTACCTTGACTACTGAAGTGATTACTCCACGTCAAATGCAACGACGTGGTGGTTATCGTCAAATAAACTGTAGATCTAGTAATAGTAATAATAATAATAATAATGCATTATCTAATTTCAAGCCACGTAATATGAGTCATCCATCTCCTATTGGTACAAATGTACATGGCAAAATAAGTCGACCAATCGCTTCAACATCGAATACAACTACTTCGAACTCTAATGCTGGTGTTGGTGGTGGTGGTCTTTTAAGCAAATTACGTAAACAATTCCATTCTGGTCATCTCAGGTAGAAAAATGTTTCAATCACGTTAGTAATAATAATAAATGCTTCTCAACTGCATCATTCACCACAAACTTGTAAATTAGACCCCATACACATATGTCATTCACATAGCAACAAAATTCTCTTTCTGTGATTCGACTTGTTTTGCTTTATGAATTTTTATGATATGACAAAGTTAGCAACCACTGTGCATCGTTTTTTTTTTCGAATTAGGTCCTCTTTTTTGATAGTACATTATATTTACAAATTGAAAAAAACAGTTACTTTTGTATGTATGTCGTACAATATATTGCTCAGGTATAAACTATCTCTATTTCACTTGTTCCCATCACCAAATTGTTTTACTCATTATATCCTCGTAAACCTTTTCTCTCTAGTTACTCCCTTCTTATTGGGAATTGAAAAAAAAATCCAGCCATCTAGCTGTTAGGACTTCAATGCTCGAACAATTCTTTCTGTGTTTGTGTGTATGTGTACGTAATCTGTATCTAGTACTATTCCTTTTATTGCCTACTCACCTTTGATTCTTTTCATATTTCTTTACAGTTTTAGTCTACTTATCATGGGGAAAATGTTAATGTTTCTAGTCTCTCTTCCCTATGAATTTGTTTTTTTTTCTAATTATAATCATTATTTAAGTTTGATATGACTTGATAGTGTTATATTTCAATTCAAAAATTTCTTACTTCCCTTGATTGTATTTCATTCTGATGTTACCTTTTTTTTAATTAGCCCCAGATAAGTGTATGTACAAAATTCGTATTTTCATAATCGAAATCACAAGCTAGTCGTACACGTGAGACTTGAGCTCAGGACCCGTGTTCCAGATTACTTTAGGTTGACTCATGATTTCAATCTCTACAAATTGCCCATACTGAAGATTTAAATTATTCATCTTCATTGATAGGATAGTGGTGGTAATAATAATGAAACCGGATTTCTTAAGCATGAATTATTCCATTGGAAAGTAAATAATCTCTTATAGGTTCTCATATTCTATAGTTGTTTGCCTTTGTTAAGTGGCTTTTAATCATGTAGATTTTTGTGTTCTATATATTGTATATATAAACCTGTTACTGTATTGTAGTCTTTATTTTTTTCTACTTTATTACATAATCTTATCTATTTGACCTTTACTTTTTCTTCTTATTCCCTTATTTTCATTTTATTTCATATTCTATTTATTGTCAATTCTTTTGTTGTGAATGCTTACATGTGTATTAGCAGTGACTTATACCCCATACTCCTGAACTCATTTCATTCATCCATTGTTTCATTGTGCTTTTCACATTGAATTAATGTTGTTTTTGTTTATACTATTTATGTGTTAAAGTATACATTCTATTAGTAATAGTATTTATAATCATAATATTATTTATTATACGCACCATGGTAAAATGCATATTGTTATACATTTTACTATTTTTGATAGCAAACTATCATATCTCTTTATCTGTATTATGTATCATACTGTGATAGTATTGTTAACTGGTCGAATGCAATAAATCTAAAGTTTTTTTTTTCTTAAAATTTGTCCTTATCCTAAAAATGAAAGCAAAGTGAAATGCAAGTTCACTATAGTATTATATGATATGAACTGAGATCATATTGATTTGATAGTTACTAAATGAAGAATATTTGATCAGATACTTTTGAAAATGAAAACCTATTCTCCAAGATTATGAAAGGGAAAGACTATAAAGTACTTCAATAACATGTCTTCGATCCTGATAGTAAATAAGGGAAGTCAGTCTACTTGGAGGTAATTTTCAAAACAAACTGATATCAACTGAAGGATTATTGAAAGATCAGAAAGGGTTTTGTAGAGATTTCAGTATTTTCATAGTTGAAATCATGAG
>NW_017386048.1:52676-54084 GCF_000237925.1 Schistosoma mansoni
TACGTCTTTTTCTTTTTATTATAATCTTCCAATCTAGTGTTTTCTTACCTCAAATTGACTCTTGATTTCAACTATGAAAATACTAAATCTCCACAAAACCCCTTCTGATCTATAATCATATGCTCACTAGTGACTGACTTCAAGATATGTGTCCTGGAGTTCTAGTGAGAAGCAGTAACCAGTGGAGTTCAAATCAAGTTTGTTGTGAGATATCAACTCACTGAAGACAATTGGTGAATGGTGGCTCAAACATCGTGGATTGGTTTAAGTTAGACATTAACACCGTTGGATACCAGCCGGCTCAATGGTCTATCGGTTAAGTGCTCTGGCGCGAGACTGGTAAGTCCTGGGTTCGAATATCGCGAGGTGGGATCGTGGATGCGCACTGCTGAGGAGTCTCATAATAGGACGGAACGACCGTCCAGTGCTTTCAGGTTTTCCCTAGTGGTCTAGCTTCAGTTAACTCATGATTTTAACCATGATCATTGGAAGCTATGGTGAGCTGAACAGATATTTCTTCCATATTTTAAACTTCAATACTTTTCAGACCTAAAGTCTTAATGAGAAGCTATGAACAACCTAGTCAGCGAAGTTAGGAGTGAGACAATCGGATTCCAACTTGGTAGTCTGAAGAAATGATACTTGTCACGAAACATAAAGGTTCCGATTTCTACCTCGTTTAACGTCGTATGCGAAGTCCCAAACTAGGATGAAAACTACTCTTCACTATACTCCTTGTTTCTATAACCAAACACTTAGTTCTTTAGTAACCTTCGGAGCCACAATGTGGAAAATACTTCTTTACACTATTCCATGAGAATAAAAATGCTCGACTAGATATTCGATATTTGTTATCTACCTTCTCTCTTTCTTTTGCTTCTCAGTTGTACAATATAAGCATAAACATGGATATAGAAAAGTGATTAGTGAATAAATAAGTGTTTTCATAGTTGAAAGCGTGAGTCAATTAAAGCTACACCACCATGGAAAGCCTGGAAGCACTGAACGGCCGTTTCGTCCTGTCATGGGAGTCCTCAGCAGTGCGCATCCATGATCCCGCGCCCGTGAGACTCGAACCCAGGACCTACTAGCTTCGCGCCAGAGCACTTAACCGATAGATCACTGATCCGACATCCACCTGTGTTAATGTCTAACTTCAACTGATCTACGAAGTTGAGCAACCATTCACCAATTGTCTTCAGTGAGTTGATATTTCACAATAGACCTGGTTTGAACTCCACTGGTTACTGCTTCTCACTAGTACTCCTGGATTTACCTCTCGAAGTCAGTCACTAGTGAGCATATGATTATTATTATTATTATTAGGGGTTTTGTGGAGATTTAGTATTTTCATAGTTGAAAGTGTGAGTCAATTAAAGCTTCCAGGTTTTCCATGGTAGTGTAGCTT
>NW_017386048.1:54284-61921 GCF_000237925.1 Schistosoma mansoni
CGACTGATCTCCTGTAGGATTGAGATGTATTCACAACCGATTGATCACTGGGTGGTGATCAAAGTCATGCGTGTTAAGTCCTTCTTAGTGCTATCGACCAGTGGTAACGTCTCTGACTGTGAAGCTGAGTGACACGGGATCGAATCCGTCAGGGAGCACCAGTTCCCTCAAGATTACAGGTACACCTTACTGACGAGTGCCAAGTAGCACGAAACTCGGGTCCAGGGTTTCCTGTCGACCATCTCCAACCACCATCTTACCTCAACATAGTGCACGCAGTGTCGAGCCAGCTAGACTAGTGGCCACATTGCAACTTGATCGATAGCATTCGATCAGCACTAAGAAGGACTTGACACGCATGACATTGATCACCACCCAGGGATCGATCAATTGTAATTAACTTTTGAATTAGCTGGTGATGTTACCCTCTGTTGATCTCTCTAGTAAAAGACATGAGATTTACTTTGTAACTAGAGTATTGAGGTAGGTTGCTCTGGAAACTTTTATTTAGCTGCTTGTATTAAGATTTTACTTTTAGGTTTCTGAAGGACTAATACAAGGATTGTGTCTTTCTACATATGAGAACTATTTTTTTAACATTTAAATTCAGATCACAAGGAACAATCAGTTTGTTATTTATGTTTAGAAAAGTTTGATTCGAAAGCTCATCATTCTCGGACTTCTAAAAGTTGATTCATGATACACATCTATATTAGTGTTTAGGCGTAATAAATAATACTCAAATTAAAGACAATTTCGATCATGTTCATTCAGTCAGTCATGTGCAACAAATAACCGGGGATATATGTGTATCTGTGTCATTTACTACAGCATGGATTAATATAAGATGGAGAGTTATTTAAGACTAATAGTATTTAAATAACACATTCGTGTTACCTTTATAGTTCTTGATTGACTTAATACGGGAGACCACTCAACTTTGCAATCAGAACCTTTAGAAATATGCTAATGCGCTCTGTCAACCAAATAAAGAGTCGAAATTTATTGATTAGTTATTTTATGAAATGTGGCACAACAAGAACATGGTATCGTTATGATCCTTGACTCTTAGGATACTTCGAAAAAAGATTTATTAAATCAATTCTTCCGCCTGACTGATAAGCAGAAAGTCAGCTTCTTAGTTATTTTCAACTCCTCTACAGTTACTGAATCGCAGCCAAGCAGCTATATAATACATTCACAATAAACATTGGCTTATGGAAGTGCAAATGTACATGCGAACTATCCAGTTTAGATTTTAAACAAAATGTACAAAAGAGTCCGTTCCATTTCTTTATTAATCTTAGAAGTAACTCAATGTGTTAATGACTCTGTGTGTGCAGAAAAGCAACCAATAATATTAAATACTCAAGAATGTAGTATGTTGAATACCTTTGATACTGACTTCCTAGACTCTTACAGTATTAACTATTTGAATCCTGAACGGAAAACAAGAAAGATGAACTACTTTACTCAGTTTATGTACAGAAAGCGAAGTTACTCATAAAATTATAAGCGACTTTGAAATTCTAAAGGCTTCTGGAGAATTTTATTAATAAAGTCCAGTAATTTCCGAACTAGATCAAGTAAAAGCTTAAGTAGGTAGTTTCTAGATTTTTCTTAGAATTGTTTAGAGAACGCTGATTATATAAAATGTTCCCAACTTCTGGAGATTTTTTCCAAGAAATTACAAATGACTCAACACTTACTCCCGTTACCCCTCGTAGAGGAGCATAAGTTGCCCATCATCATTCTCGACCCACCTCTGTCCCGGACAATCCTTTCCAGATGTTTCCAGTTTCTATTCATCCTTTTCATGTCTATTTCCGATTCCCGACACAGGTTATTCTTTGGTCTTCTTTTTTTCTGTTTCCCTTCATGATTCTAAGTCAGCGCATGCTTCGTGACGCAATTTGATGATTCCCGTAATGTATGTTCTCTCCACTTCCAACGTCTTTTCCTGATTTCTTCTTCAGATGGAAGCTGGTTTGTCCTCTCCCACAGTATGCTGTTGGCGATAGTATCCGACCAACGGACATGAAGTATTTTGAGTAAACAACTGTTTAGAAATACTTGTACATTTTTGATGACGATTGTGGTGGTTCTCGAAGTTTCAGCTCTGTACAGAAGAACTGTCTTGATGTTCGTATTAAAAGTTTTGACTGAACAGGTATATCACTATTACTTTGTAACTTGCACTGTTAATAAGCAAAGATGTATAAAGGCTAGCAGTGGAATCCAGAACGCACGTTTCGTCCTACTTGGGACTCGTGAGCTGGATGTACCTACATCTGAGTTGATGTCCACTCTGGGACTCGAACCCAGCACCATTCGCTTCAAACGCCATCACGTTACGCACTTAGCTACTGAGTCCAGCTTGTACAATGGAGTGAAGTTATATTCACTTATAAATCTCTTTTTCTTAACTGCGCTACAACATTTACAGTTAAAAGTTTTCAAATCGTAGATAAGTTAATGCATAAATGGAACTAATGAAATCCATTTTGTTATGTCACATAGCCATCGACCTTTTTAAAACTATAATAAAATGTGATTAAGTTTTACAGACATGAGTAAAAAATATGCAACATAATAATAAGCACCTAATCTTTCATATTTTTTGCTTAGTAATTACTTAATACAAGTTTATATTATCTTCTAAATGTCATTCATTTAAATTAGAAAATCAATGGTATGTGGAAGAAAACTGTCAGTTCATTTAAACCAGATTGTAGGCTAACTAAAAAGAGATTATGTACCGATCAATGTTAGACCACCATTGGAAACATGGAAGCAGTGGACTCCCGTTTCATCCTAGTATGGGACTCCTCAGCCAGGCACTTCCAGGTTTTCAATGGTGGTCTAACATTGATCGGTTTATGATTTAAATAAAAACTCAAAAATTTCCACAAGCATACACTAATAATTATCATGTACTCACTAGTGACTAAATTCGAAAGGTAATTCTCAGAGTTCTATTGAGAAACCGTGACCACGGAAGTTCAACCATGTCAGGTATGAGGCGGTTACCCACCGACGACAATAGATGGTCGCGCAATATCGTGAATTGGTTGAAGTTAGACAGTGACACAGTTGGATATCGGTTCAGAGGTCTAGAGATAAACAGCTCTCGTGCGAGACCGAAGGCGCTCGGTCCGGATTCTGAGTGTGGGATTGTGAATGTACATTACTGAGGTGTTCCAAATTAGGACGAAACGGCCTTCCAGTGCTTCCAGGTTTTCAATGATAAGTTCATAATCTCGATAAAAACTCAAAAATCGCCTCAACCCTATACTAATAATTAGAAAGATTCTGAATATGAACCAATTAGGATTAGTAGTTGTTAAAAATCTTCATCAAATCAAAACACTGGTATATAAAAGAAGAATATTGATTTCAATAAATTCCCTTCAATTTCTACAGTTTTACTTTAACAAATTCTTAGTTTAAGCCATTTAAAATGATACTGGTTGTTGTAACTTAGACAAAACACTGGTGTAACTGATTGTTATAACTCGATAGAGAGTTATACCGCTCAACAAAAAGAAGGTAATATTCCAGAAGAAGATTTTACTAGATGCCAAAAACAGGCTAACTGTTATATCTAGAACCTTGATCCTTACTACGCCGCAAACTACTAGACTACTTGAACGATAGAACCCGCAACGTCGCAAAAGAGAGAAGACAAAGACTAGTAAGTAGGAAGTCTACTCCCTAAATCTATGTCAAAATATAGTACGGAAATCTCGTGTATTTATAGTTTTTTGGCTGAATGTAAATCATCATTTCGGTCAACCAATAGGCACATAGGAGTCATGCTAATCCATCCAATGGGAAAGCTACACGTCGACATTCTAGAACATTCCCCCTAGCCGTGATTGGATGGAATGTCTGTGGCTCTTCCTGGGCTTCTTAAGGCTTCCTAGAGTCTACTGACGAGCCGTCCTTACACTAACTATTGATCAATAAAAATTACAATCAAAATTACATTAGGTTATACGTCACTTAATTGTTTGGACAAGGGTAAAATTTCAATGCATTGGATTAGAAGTATTCCATACAAATTAATCAATAACAACTTAATTGATTTATATAAATTTACAATAATAATCAATTGACCGATTCAACAATATTTGCTCATCCTAACACTAACTCACTGTTAGTATAACAGATATTGATAATCAATAGGAGGGAAAGATGAAAAATATGGTTCAATGAAAAAGATTTTTTAGGGTAGATTTCATCCTCAAACCTGTACAATCGAATTAATTATGATAACTAGTAATATAAATTTAGTGTATTCCATGAGTTCTCGTTAGATCCTCATCACTTTATTCTCCATGAATAATGGATCTGGAAAAGATTAGAGAGAGAAGGATAGAAAAAAAAGTTATTTGACGATAAGTCTGGAATATTCATGACAATTAAATGAAGAAAACCTACTTCGCAACTATATAATTTATTGAAGCTGTTGTGGTGGTCGGTATTCAATATTATCCTTAAACCTCGTATATTGTTCGTCCTGATAACGCGATAACGCCCTAATGATGTATAAATCAGAAGGTGAATACGAATTGTTGATTGCGTTTATTATTGAACGCCACACAGATATTCAAAATTACAGGCACGTTAAGCAAGCATGAAAGAGTAGTGCCCTAAAGCAAGCAAGTGAGCTTGCGAGTCGAATGAGCGAGCGAGTGATTGAGTCAATGAACGGGTGTGTGAGTCAACGAGTCAGTGAACAGGATTAAGATTTACATCTATATACATAGTGAAATGAATGAATAATCGAATCAATTAGGCGATTAATAATAAAGCTAGAAAAATGAATATATACGTAAGCAGTAAACAATGCTCAAGCGTACATAATAAAGGTACAATAGATAGGTTGTTATTGTACGGATTACTCTGTCCACTAAATAAGTTAACAAAAAGGCTTAACCAAATTAGATATGAACAAGCTCAATTGTACGTGAGATGCTATACTGTACAGTCTTACTGATAATAGTTTAACATGTGATGCATTGACAACAGGACAGAGTTGGATTAAAAAGTATTCGGAAATCTTAATTATCAAAATGAAGATACGCAGTGTGACTTTTGTTACTAAGACATGAAAACATCAGTACTTTTAACAATTTCCAACTGCTGACTGTTGGCGAGACCCAGAATATTCTTCAAAGAAAGCCCGAAGGGTCCCTGAAAACGCTGGGAAACATTTTATCCCATCAGCGTTGTACAGACGTTTTTCAGAAACATCTAGAAAACAAAGAGTCACATGCCACTTTTCTGGTTGGATGATTACATATCCAGCTATTATATTTAGTAGGGTTCCAGAACTTTCCAGAAGCCCAAGGCTATTTGAAATGCTATAAATGCCCTGAATTTTCTTTACATAAACTAATCTTGGAGTAAAGCGTTCTTCCCATTTTACACGTCTTTCCTCTCGTGTTCAAATTGTTGCGGAGATTCGGATTGAGGTTACAGAAGAACTTATGAAACTGATTCAAGCGTTCATATAGAAGATTTATCACAATCAGAAATGACCTGAAGAACATGCACATTTCATTAGCTAATAAATGAATTGACCTCCTAAGTAGTAGAGTTTTGTTTATACAAATGAGTATTTGTGCATTTATTGTGTTAGTCCAATATACTTTTGTAGAGAACAAGAACACGGGCGGGGGTAATCAAATGTATTTAAGCACAAATTACAGACTATATCACTAAATTCTGATAACCATACAGTAAACAGTTGATTTACAAAATAACAATCAATTGTCTCAATCTTAACTCTTCCTTCTGTAAATATCAGTCCGTCTTATATGATTATTATTGTTCATACATTTTCCTACCAATTGCGCTTCATTTCAGTTCTTTCCTTATCGATCTTCTGCCAAAATAGATTTTATATCTAACTATCGTCATATACTACTTATATGAATATAAGTAGACCACACTACAATACCACCTTACCAATTAAAAAAAAACTATCACATATATACTTGAAAATTCCCTTGATAGATTCAAAAGGGGCTTACTTAAACAAATCTACTTAAAAGCTTGTGAAATTTATGTAACTATCCAAAATAGTCACTTTTTATGCCTGTATGTGCATCCTGAGCGAACTGCCTCGGTATATTCTCAATTCAAATATACTGAAAATTGTTATAAAAGGCTATATTGAGATGATCCGTTCAGATTATATATATATACAGAAACAAAAAGTGACCAACTGTATTCATATCTATCAATAAAAAGAATCTGCAAGCCTTTTACAATTATATTTACACGTCGAATAAGTCTATAACTAGCTGGATTTATGTCTCTGTATGAAATCAACAGTGGGTTACAAATATACGCAGCTGATGAGTCCTAATTAAAACGCGGCACAAGTCCAACATTTCGCTGCTATCCACAATCCAAATACGACTATAAGTGAGAATAACTTATCAATTAACTTCTTAAGAAATATAAAGGACAAAATAGAAAGGTGATAATCACATATGAATATTACCTAAGAGAACATTAAGTGCCTATTCTAAAGTTTACCTGAATGAGTTAAAACTTACTCATGTATGTAGAGTTCACGTTTATAACTGATAGAATAATCAAACGTTTAAATAAACATAAAATTAAAAAGAGAATTATACGAAAGTTAACTAAAACTAATAGTTTATGTAAGTTTTAAAGCTTTTATACAAGTTAAAAGAACTGAGTGGATGAAAGTCACTGAATCAGTGAAAAGAAACTTTGAAACGAATGGAATAACAATGAACTATATGAATATAATATAAAGTAGAAATAATACCAAGAATTAGAAGAGAGACAATTAAGAGAAATTCTCAAATCTCCATGGGTCTCCCATAGTTATTCATAATCATGTGATCGCCAAATACGAATTTAAAGTGGTGATTCCTGGAGTTCTAGTGAGAAGTTTTAACCAGTAGAGTATGATCATGTCGAGTGTGAGACAAATGCATACCAAGTACATTGAAATATAGTTGTGCTATATTATTTAATGACTGAAATCTAACATACAGGACAATAAATGTCGGCCCAGTGGTTCAGAGTTAAGAGGCTCATGTATGAAACTGAAGTCTTCAGGTTGGACACTCAGTGATGAGATTGTAGAAGCACACTACTGATCAGTCCCATGGCAGTGTGAAACAGCTGTTTCCCGGTTTCTAGTGCTTGTTTAACTAAGATCAGTTCAGGATGTTAACTGTAAAAGAAATTAAATTTACGATTGTAACGATAATGTAATGATGTGTGACTGTGAAAGATTTATTCTCTAGCAAAATATATATCTATGTAGATCATTTTACTAAGTGACTGTGATCACTTCACTAAATGAACAGATTCTCTAGAAGAATTACTCAATACTTAAAGTGACATAATTAAAACTTTCTTGGAAGATATTTTGCCCATAACTGCTTAGTGTGTTTATATAAATCATGACTATGTGTTCGTAAGTGTAACTCGTAACAGAAATTTTTATAGATATTAGAGGACTGAAAACCTTTAAATACTCTCCTGGTTTTTCTTCTTCATTCACTACACACTAATCGATAAAATAGAATTGGTTAATCTTTAAATGACAGTCAATTGATCAATATAGAACATAGTACAACATA
>NW_017386048.1:62121-66006 GCF_000237925.1 Schistosoma mansoni
TTTAGCATTTATACAATGAAATTTTATATTTTCTGGTTTTTTAAATGTAGACGTAAATCGATTAATACTGGAAATATCATCATATTCATCACCAAGTTGACAGTTATCTAGACCAGTTGATAGTTCGTTTTTCACTGAGACAGTATTATTAACTAATTGACTTGATTGAACAGGTATGGGAGTCATTGTGTGATAGAGACAACCATCTCCTAAAAGAGGGGCGTATACTGAGGTTTATTGAAGGCTTAGCCATACGAAAATTCAAACAATTGATTGGTCACATAGCAGTGCCCACTGTTATCTTTGTCCTAGTCCATAACACTGATCGAATTCGCGTGATCGATTTATCAACTGAGTCGTTTGCATAAATAACTATGTCTACATATCACAGTGAAATAAATACTTTGCAAACGAAATACTACCGCATTACAATCGACACGGGATGATTCGATCAGTGGAAGGTAACCTGAGGATCTCGAAACTAACTTCCCCAAATGTCCAGTGCTCACCTTTTTTTCTTTATTCGATTTATAGTTCTTCAGATACAATGTAAATCTTCAGTATACAGTCGAAAATGTATTCGTATTTGTCACTTTTACAAGTAATATCATATACTTACAAACAATAATAATAATAATAATCAGGACTCAGTGGCCGAGTGGATAACGCGATGGCGTTTGAAGCAAAAGGTACTGGATTCGAGTCCCAAAGTGAACATCAACTCTGAGATGCAGATACATCCAGTTGACGAGTCTCAAATAGGAAGAAACTCTCATCCTGGGTTCCACTGCTAACCACTATCCATCTTTGCTTACCATGCTTGTGAATTTAGGCTATATCGAGGCAATACGTACAGTATGCACATATGCCAATTAGAGACTGAACAGTTGCAGTCCTGAAAATTAATGGGAAGATTTAAACAAACAATACTAAGTGAATTTAATAATAATAATAATAATAATAATAATAATAATAATAATAGTAATAACAATGATAATAATATAAATTCTGTCTACTCCAAACCATTTAAATATAAATAAGTCTTAACCAATCACATTCATCTTAATTTTTTTAAATTTTAATAGTTGAGATCATGAATCCATTAAAGCTAGACCAACATGGAAAACTGGGAAGCGTTGGACGGCCGTTTCGTCCTATTAAGGGACTCCTCAGCAGTGAGCATCCACGATCCCGCCTTGTGAGATTCGAACCCAGGACCTATCAGTTTCACGCACGAGCGCTTAACCACTAGACCACTGAGTCAGCTGGTATCCAAAGCTGTTATTGTTTAACGTTTTTTTAAATATCAAAATCATGTCACCACGTACTGAAAAATACAATGGCCGATTTAAGAAAAAGAAAATTGGCCTCGATACTATAAAGTCAAATCAAAGCAGGAGAAAAAATGTTTTATGGATGTCTATATTTGATGAAACGATTATTTTTTCTTCTCTCTTCTCATTCAATCATCATTTGAATCAACTTGTAGTTGAATTTAAATGTATATACTTTCATCAGAAGGGGGTTTTGTGGAGATTTTAGAAATATCAAAATTTGAAAAATTCCCATATTGTGATTTAGAACAACATATATAAGCGAACAATATTGTTTTCGATTAGATCTTCATCAGGCTTTACTCTAATGTACAGTAATATTAATATGCATATACGAATTTATTAAACCTATCAAAGCAGTTTATGAGTCAATGATAACAGTGGAATAGATTACATAATCAAAATTAAGAATAAGTGAAAAGTACAAATTGGTAGTGTAATGACAGATGTACTAGTTGTGATAAGAATAATAAAGGCTTGAATCAATGTTACATAATAGGAAAATAGGTCAGTGATTAGAAAGATAGAGACATTGAAATAACATTCATAGAAATTATAAGATTACGTAATAAGAAGTGTTCAGATAATTGGACCGTGAAACGAATCTACGCAAAATATATAACTAATTCACTTAGTATTGTTTGTTTGGATCTTCCCATTGATGTTTAGGACTGCAACTGGTCAGTCTCTTATTGGCATATGTGCATACTGTGCATATTGTCTCGATATAGCCTAAATTCACAAGCATGGTAAGCAAAGATGGATAGTGGTTAGCAGTGGAACCCAGGATGAGAGTTTCTTCCTATTTGAGACTCGTCAACTGGATGTATCTGCATCTCAGAGTTGATGTTCACTTTGGGACTCGAATCCAGTACCTTTTGCTTCAAACGCCATCGCGTTATCCACTCGGCCACTGAATCCTGGTAAATAATTGGTAGTGTGGTGAAAAATAAAACGAAGAAAGAGTATGGAAAATAAAATTATTTATTAAGGCCCAGTGAAAGTAATAATATTATATAGTTGTAATCATGAGTCAATTGAAGCTAGACCACCATGAAAAATCTAGAAGTACTGGACGGCCGTTTCGTCCTATTGTAGAAGTCTTCAGGAAATTATTCCATCGAATTAATAGAATGAAATTTTTATTTCAGTTCATGTATAAATTATGTAATAATATGATGTTTTGGTGTTAGATTAATGAACAGTGTATCAATTGAAGTGACCTAATTATTGTTTTAGTTTAAATGTATTTATTTGATGCATTATATATCACATTAAAGTAATAATGATACTAATCAATTACATCATGTTATATGAATAATTCATTATTGAATGAAATGATGTTGTATGAACTACATTGAAATCTAGATGACAGTAAATTCAGTTAGAATAAAGATATATGATTAGTTGATTTGAATGAATTTGAACTGTTTTAGATACAATTAATCAGTTGATTATTCTGGTGAAAAAAAGTGTGTATCTTCTTATTTACTTGTATCTTCCTGTTGTTATTTGAAGCAAACGGTACCGGGTTCGAGTCCCAGAGTGAAAATAGATTCTGAGATGCAAATACATCCAGCTGACGATCCCTAAACAGGACGAAACGCACTGAGGACTTAATTTTTATACCACTATAGACCATAAAACAGAATTAGATAAATTAAAATTTTTTATACAGACTGGAAGACTTGGACATATAGATTTTATGAAACATAACTATCCATAGCGCCGACCACAAATGCTGCAATTATTATTTGGACTCTTGTTTTTCATAAATAACACTGAAAATATCTACAGTTGAAACCGATTTACTAAGGTTTATTTCCTTTAGAGACCAGTTGATGAAATTAAACTCTACGTGCAAAATAGCTGTACACACTATATGGAAGGACTGTAACTATGAAGGGATCATATTGCTGGAATTCACGAGAATTAGTATCTCTTGTGATGTTGTATATGATGAATATAGGAGATAACGTTCTAGGGAATGTTAGGATTACTTTTCTTATTTGACCCTTAAGAAGCAAATACCAATCAGATTATTGCCAGTATACATTATCGTTCAAATATTCATTTAAGCAGAATGGGAATAAAGTATCATTGACTTAGTATTGCACTAGCTTATAACTGTGAACTTTGAGTGTAGCAGGGACACATAGCAATTATTGAACAAGGATTTAATGATATCTTTCAATTATTGTACGCATAGAATGACGTAGACAAGTGACAAACGTGAGCCAAATAGTATGTCCAAATAGTACGATGCTGAAATATAATGAAATCAAGTCTACAAAAGATTGTGCTGCCTGTACAAACTCGCCTCCACTATTGTACATCTTAATCCTGTTCACTGCACTGCACTGTACTCGCTCATTCGACTCTCACTCGCCTGCTTTACGGCACTACTCCTTCATGATTGCTTAACGTGCTTGTAATTTTGGATATCTGTGTTTGGTCCAATAATAAACGAAATCAACCCTTCGTCTTCGCCTTCTGATTTATACACCGTTAGGACGTTATCGAGTAACGGTTATCAGGACGAACAATATAC
>NW_017386048.1:66206-145735 GCF_000237925.1 Schistosoma mansoni
GTGTTCGTAAGTGTAACTCGTAACAGAAATTTTTATAGATATTAGAGGACTGAAAACCTTTAAATACTCTCCTGGTTTTTCTTCTTCATTCACTACACACTAATCGATAAAATAGAATTGGTTAATCTTTAAATGACAGTCAATTGATCAATATAGAACATAGTACAACATACTCATCTGGGCAAGTTGACGCATTTTGAGCTTGAGATCAATGCAATTAGACAATTGAGCACAAGTTTGTATGCTCAACTTCAAAGTATAATTTTGTGTATGGCGTAGTGATTTCAACTAGTTTCGTCCTTGATATCGAGAAAACTGAGTAGGACATTAGATAATAGGCTTAACACAAGTCAATACTGTAAGTTTAAATTTAAGGGAAATAGTTATATCGATTGTGCCTGTCTGGATGCCCTGTTGATATATATGAACGTGCTGATTCCCATCAATTAGAGAGGTGTGTTTTTATCGATCGGATCTAATGATACACATAAGCCGTATGATCAGTCTTGAGTACATATCAGTCCTGCTCTCTGCCTAGCCCAGCCAGTTAAGTCCAGAAAACCAATAACAGCTGCAATATGAATGATTATTCTTAAACATACTAGGTTTATATATCAAATAAACTGACCACATCATACCATAAAATAGTGTGTTGGTCTATATTCGATATTATCCCTAAACTTCGTATATTGTTCGTCCTGATAACCGTTACTCCATAACATCCTAACGGTGTCTAAATCAGAAGGCGAATACGAGGGGTTGATTGAGTTTATTATTGGACCACACACAGATATCCAAAATTACAACACGTTAAGCAAGCACGAAAGAGCAGTGCCGTAAAGCAGGCGAGTGAGCGTGAGAGTTGAATGAGCGAGAGATCAATCGATCGAGCCGGCGAGTAAAGTACAGTACATGAACATGACTAAGATGTACATACATATACAAATGGAAATGCATGAATCATCAAATCAATTTAGCGGTTAATAGTAAGGCTAGGAGAATGAATGCATGCGTAGGCAGTAAGCAATGCTCAAGTATACATAATAAAGGTACAATAGTATAGATAGGTTGTTGTTGTACGAATGACTGTCCGTCAAATAAGTTAAGAAAAGGGCTTAGCCAAATTAGACATGAACAAGCTCAATTGTATGTGAACTGCTATAGTAGAAAATAACATTTGTACAAGATTTGGCCAAATGTGGCTGTGAATAGGGGGAACAGTAATTAATGGACCAGGGATAAATCAAGAATGGTAAATCGTATAGTAATAGTCTATAGATCAAAATAAAGCTTATAATAAGAGGGACACGAATATGGATACCTTAGTTACTTAGCAATTATACAATAGGAAATATACATATCACATTGGTCTATAAATAGTTCTCAAAGTTACTATTCATGATTCTCCACGGGATAGAACCAAAATTTGAAATAATTATAATAATCAGTGCTGTTATTATTATTCTGTCAGGATTTCAACTGAATTCTTACCGCAAAAAAACTAAATTTACACAGATCAATAGTAAAATATGTTAAATAATGTTATGTTTTTCCAATCAAAATCAATCAGAAGGGATTTTGTTTAGATTTCAGTATTTTCATAGTTGAAATCATGAGTCAATTGAAGCTAGACCACCATGGAAAACCTGAAAGCATTGAACGGCCGTTTCTTCCTATTGTGGGACTCCTCAGCAGTGTGCATACACAATCCCATCCACGAGATTCAAACCCAGGACCTATCAGTCTCGCACTAGAGCACTTAATCGATAGACCATTGAGCCGGTCCTAGGTTCGAATCTCGCGAGGCGGGATCGTGGATGCACACTTCTGAGGAGTCCCATAATTAGGACGGAAAACGACCGTCCAGTACTTTTAGATTTTCCATGACGATCTAGCTTCAAATTCAATTACCTATCAACAAAATATAATGAATACTTCATCAAATCATTAAAACTAAATTATTCATTATAAATTGATGAATAAAATTAATTAAAATTATCAATCTATTGTTTAGTCAATAATAAATTGTACCCTAAGTTATCTTATATTGTTTTACTATAATGAATAAATCATGTTTGGAATCATCTGTCTCTCTCTCTCACACACACACACTTTCTCTCTCTCTCTAATGTTAGTGAAATGATCACAACTTTTATAACTAATAATAAATTAATATTAATTACATACCAAGTTATTGATTTTCAAATTATATATATATATAATTCAATTATAAGTTCATTTTGATCATATTTGGTTACTAAATATCAATAGCACTTACTGGATTCATATGTATATTTTACTGTCAAGCCAAAAAAGAAAACGAAAAAAAAGATTTCATGAAAACAATTGTATCCCCCACCCTGTTCCAGCCATAGAAACATGGTGAAGCCTAGTAGTCCCTTCTAGAGAAGAATGCTATATCGAAGCATGGTAAAACTATCGGAGTTCAATATCTGTTTTTGTATTGCTTATGCAGAATCATGACATCTTTTTTTCTTTTTGGACAGATTTTTCTTTCTTCTATTTTTTGAGCAGACTCATTCTTTCTTTCGTTTTGAACCAACAATAATTATGCAATGATTCTTTGAAGCCTTCATAATCATATGTGGGTATAGATAGAGCTGTTGATTGTGCTGATCTCCACCACAAGTGTTACCACTTACGTTAGGTTATGGAAACAGTCCTATGATCCATTAGGCACGACGAGGATGTGTGAGTCGAGTTTTGACCCCCTTATTTAATTTATATTAATTGATTAGAAACAATTGACTAACATTTCTAGACATAAATTTCATGTGATTCGTTACTATTCAGAAAGGTATATCAACAATATTGAAAAACTCTATCGAAAACATTAGTTTATTCAATTGATTTATACACCTTAGTTATGATGAGTGATTGGTAGTATAGAGATGTAAACCAACAGTTTTTATAAATTGTTGTCAATCAGGTACAGTATAATTTGTATACAAATTACTTTTACGCGAATATATTTTGATTTTAGTATGTAGATGAAGCCAGTTTTTGATTGGTCATTGCCAGATAAGAATCCTTTAATCTATTATATACTGTTAGAATGCTTATCAGAACATTATATTCCTATCGTCTGCTGACCTCTAGTATTTTAATAATCCTAGATAGATTGAAATATAGAAATAGACCGTAATTATCATAATGATAAAAAAGTTAACTATAATTAGCTAATTATATCATGGATATGTTGATAATATAAATTGATGCTGAAATATATATGGAAAATCGGTTTCTCAATAACATCAAGTAATGATATCTGTAAACCTATTCTTAATACAACTGCAACAATAAATAATTAATGTCAAGATCAAAGATGTCACCACTGATCAGCTGATCTACCTTCAACTGACTTTCTGTACATACATTTATTGATCAATGAGTAGTAATGAACTTTGTCCATTCCTTAGTGGAGATAGGATCCTATCATTCATTCAGTAATGTGTCTTCCCACCTAAGTGAACGGAAGTTACATGCATTATTTTAAAATGTTGTATAGTTGGAAGTAGTCAATAGAAAATCCTGCATCTAAACCTATTGCTCTATTTTGCAATCCCCAACAAACTTTACATTCACTCTTGAGAGGAAAATTCTCCTTATGACATCCAAATCTAGATCATTCAAATTCATAGTATGATTTATTAACAGCAAATTCGGGCTTCAGATATATGAGATATCTACACTAATTTTTCATGACAGATAACTAGTTTCAATCTTATTTAATTCCTAATGCTGTTAAACTTTCATTGAATTAGTTTCCTGCTGTAGAATATACCTATATATCATCGTTCCATCGTTGATCCACATCGAAGATGTCAGTAATTGAAGACGTTAGACAATTGCCTATTTATTTCGTACAAAGTCAGCAATAGAAAGTCGACTGTAAGTGAATTTTGTTTTTCAATTAAATGTTCATGTATATCAGGTGAGTATTAGAATTAAGAGTGTTAATTTCATTCAAATAACACACGATTCTATATTGTTCAATAGTGGTTAATATTGAAAACCAACATAATAATAACCAGTCAGACTATCACCGACTACTTATTTCGGTAACTAGAAAACACAGTTTTTATATACAAAACAGTTGATTTAAAACATAGTAATACAATGTTACTACTTATTAGTAGGCAAAATGATTGATACACATTTGTATCATTAAAAAATGCCGGTTCAGTGGTCTAGAGGTTAAGCGCTCACGTGAGAGACTGATAGGTCCTGGATTCGAATCTCGCGAGGTGGGATCGTGGATCCGTACTGCTGAGGAGTCCCACAATAGGATGAAACGGCCGTTCAGTACTTTTCAGGTTTTTTATGGTGGTCTAGCTTCAATTGACTCATGACTTCAACCATAAAATTACTACTAAAATCTCCATGAAACCCCCTTCTGTTATTAATATTTTATCTGGTTTGTTTAATGAAAATAGGGCAAACAGAATGTTGAATAAAATAAATCAATCATGTTCGTTTGTCTGTAAACTTCCCTTCATCAAAATTAATGAAGTTAGTTCGTTACATTTAACAAACCATAAAGATTTAAATGTGGTTATGTTGAATATTTACTAGTTATATATAGACGAAAATCACTTATTAAGGTTTTAATGTTTACAAGTGCAGTTAATAGAGCTAACCAAATATTATTGTATCTTAGTGATGATGTTTCATTTGGCGATACTAGATGATATGAGTTTGGGCTTTTTAATAATTATTGATGAGAATGGTAAATGGTTGAAGGTATTTAGAAAGATATAAGTTTCATGATAGTTGACACTCTTTGACAATGCGTATCTATTACCTTGAAAGAACTGATGTTCTTGTGAAATTCTAACAAGGGTGCTCAAATTTTTTTTCTTTAGAATGTATGTATAACACAGAATTGAATTTATGATGAACTTTTGAGTATATATTCTCAAGGAATATTCAATGTTAATTAAATTGGTTACAATTCCATTGTGAGACTGTTGTGTGAAATAGAAAACCGACGTTAGTAGGGTATAAGAACATTGGCGAAATCAAATAAATAAGTATCATCAGAGTTCTTCTCACAATATATTCGTAGCGTCAAATATTTAGGCTAGTCAGCAAAGGTGATGTAAATAAATAAAATGGATCTTACAACATTCCAGCCCTCACATGGAATCCTAAAGGTCAAAGGAGAAGAGGAAGACCAAAGAACACATTACGCCGTGAAATGGAGACAGACATGAGAAGAATGAACAAAAACTGGATAGAACTAGAAAAGAAGGCCCAGGACAGAGTGGGTTGGAGAATGCTGGTCGGCGGCCTATGCTGCATTGGGAGTAACAGGCGTAAGTAAAAGTAAGTACAACATTCCAGTTCAAAACTATAGTTTCACACAAAAAAATATTATGAATTGAAAAAATCCAACAAAAACCCCAAACAACAAGAATAATTGTAAATATAGGATTGTGGAGATTGTCGGATTTCATTAAGATCATGAACAGATCTAATTTAGTCCATCAGTGGAAACCTGGAGTCATTAGATGACCGCTTCGTATAGGATTCCGCAAAAGTCGACACCCACGATCTTGCACACGAGAATCGAATACAGAATCTTTTGTATCGTGTGAGAGAACCTAAATCGTGTCGGCTATGAGGCAATCACTCTCAGAGGATAATGAAGGATATTCACTCAATCTTTTGGATTGATTGGAGTTAGATGTTATCACTGTTCGATGCCATGTAAGTTGATTGTGAAAATGCTTATTAATTATTAATTTCTAGGTTAGTTTGTTGTTTATCCTATCGATCTCAAGTAGAGTGATACTTGATTTTCTATTAATGAAGAAACATACTATGAAAGGTAAGTCACATATAATACTGTTAATTCCTCACGGCTTTATTTCTAAAGTAGTTAACAAAATTCATTCAAAACTAATATTAAACTATAGCTGACATCAAACTGACAGCTTTAAAAAGACTAATCTATTGATAGCTTATATAAGCTACAGTTGACCCGAATCAGTTAGTTCATAGCTCTTCCATAGATAACAAACTGTATTTGATTTGCATCCTATACTTATGCTAAGACTGATATACTTTATTTTAACGACACAACTGGTTAACTAAATCACTGAAACCAAAGTCGAACTGTTATTTTTTATTCAAGACTCATCCCAAATATCAGCAGAATAAGCTACGAAGATGAACCACTGATAGATTGAATTTAAGATTATAATAATGAATCAGATCTCTGGTAATGACTTTGACAGACATCACTCTTACATTCATTCTTCTAGTTAGCATAGCTATTCTATGACTCACATATTTGACTATCCACTGTAACTATGTGCATTTTTTACGTGGGCTTGTCATGTACATATATGTGCACTCATTTTATCCTATCGATTATTTGCCCTCATATATGTTAATGTTTTATAAGTTTTATATATTCATATTTAGTGAAACAGTTGAAAGCGTGAGTTAATTGAAGCTACACCACCATGGAAAACCTGAAAGCACTGGACGGCTGTTCCGTCCTATTATGGGACTCCTCAGCAGTGCGCACCCACGATCCCGCACTCGCGAGATTCGAATGCAGGACCTTCCAGTCTCGAGCCAGAGCCTTTAACCGATAGACCACTGAGCCGGCTGATACCCAACGGTGTTAATGTATAACTTCAACTGATCCACGAAGTTGAGCAATCGTTCATCAATTGTCTTCAGTGAGTTGATATCTCACAACAGATGTGGTTTGAACTCCACTGGTCACTGCTTCTCACTAAAATTCCTGGATGTCTAGCTTCAATTGACCCACACTTTCAACTATGAGAACACTGAAATCTCCACAAAACCCTTTCTGATAATTAATATATAGTGAAAGTTTATACTTCCTGTCTGTATGAATTCCTTTTCTATATCTCCTTACTGAGTTTGTTTGCTTATGTCTAATAATATACGTATCCAAAGTATAACTAATACTTGACATATTACTTTTGTTTTAACTCCGCCTGTAGCTCTTCTAGAGTTACTGCCGGTCCCAAGCCCACACAAAGGAGGAGGGTTCGGCATGGGGTTAGCGACCCCATCCCGTAGAAAAGCTAACTCGCTAAAAAAACGCTAACCAGAAAAAAATCATTCAAACCATTTAAACTCTGCCCTGGGAGTTGAAGGAATAATTATGACGTCTCATGATGAAAGCCGAAATTCTTCGGAAGTCACGAGGCCGATGCACCTTCTAACAACCAGAGCAACACTCTTTATAGGTACATGGAACGTCCGGACAATGTGGGAGACAGGAAAGACCATCCAAATAGCAATGGAAATGAGGAGATACAACTTGGCAGTACTCGGAATCAGCGAAACCCATTGGACACAAACTGGACAACAAAGGCTAGGTACAGGAGAGATGCTGCTGTACTCCGGTCACGAAGGAGAAAATGCTCCACACACTCAGGGAGTTGCTCTAATGCTGTCCAAAGAAGCACGAAATGTACCTGTGGGATGGGAATCTCATGGACCCAGGATAATCAAAGCATCATCAGAACAAAGGAGCAAGGGATCACAATGAACTTTATCCAATGTTATGCACCCACCAATGATAGCAACGACGATGATAAAGATCAGTTCTATGAAAGGCTGCAATCAATTTTAGCGAAGTGCTCACGAAAGGACCTCACCATCCTGATGAGAGAACTAAATGCTAAAGTTGGAGTGGACAACACAGGATATGAAGATGTAATTGGACGACATGGATTAGGAGAGAGAAATGAAAATGGGGAGAGACTTGCAAACCTATGTGCATTCAAAAAATTGGTTATAGGCGGCACAATATTCCCACACAAGCGCATACACAAAGCTACATGGATCTCACCGGACCACACCATAGAGAACCAGATAGATCACATCTGTATCAACAAAAAATTCCGAAGATCAGTGGAAGATGTGAGAATCCGGAGAGGAGCTGACATAGCTTCAGATCACCACTTGGTTGTGGCCAAGATGAGACTGAAGCTAAAGAAACACTGGACAACTGGACAAACAGCACTACAAAGGTTCAATACAACCTTCCTTCGAGATACTGACAAGCTCCATGAATTCAAGATAACTCTCAACAACAGGTTCCAAGCTCTACAGGATCTACTGAATGAACAAGAAACTACGATGGAGGACAACTGGAAAGGGATAAAAGAAGCACTAACTTCAACGTGTCAGGAGGTTCTTGGTCCTAAGAAGCATCATCATAAGGAATGGATCTCTATGGGAATCCTGGACAATATTGAAGAAAGGAAGAACAAGAAACTAGCAATTAACAACAGCCGAACACGAGCAGAGAAAGTCAAAGCACAAGCAGACTACGCAGAAGCAAACAAGGAAGTGAGGAAAAGCATTAAAGCCGACAAGCAGAAATACATGGGAGAACTAACAACGACGGCGGAAAAAGCTGCAAGAGAAGGAAATATGAAACAACTATATGATACAACGAAGAAATTGGCAGGGAGATATAGTAAACAAGAAAGACCAGTCAAGGACAAAGAAGGAAAGACAATCACGGATATTGAAGAACAGAGGAAAAGATGGGCAGAATACTTCGAGGAACTGCTGAATAGACCAGCCCCATTGAACCCACCGAACATCAAAGCAGCAAACACTGACCTTCCTATAGATGTCACTCCACCAACGATCGAAGAAGTCAAGATGGCCATCAGACTAATCAAAAGTGGGAAGGTGGTAGGACCTGACAATATACCAGCAGAAGCACTGAAGTCAGACATTGAAATAGCTGCAAACATGCTTCACCTTCTATTCAAGAAGATTTGGGAAGAGGAACAAGTGCCAATGGACTGGAAAGAAGGATATCTCATCAAGATATCAAAGAAAGGAGATCTGAGCAAATGTGAGAACTACAGAGGCATCAGTTTGTTATCAGTACCAGGAAAAGTTTTCAACAGAGTGCTGCTGAATCGGATGAAAGACGCAGTAGACGCCGAACTTAGGGATCAACAAGCTGGATTCCGTAAGGATCGATCGAGCACGGACCAGATTGCGACACTACGGATCATCGTTGAACAATCAGTTGAGTGGAACTCATCACTATACGTCAACTTCATTGACTATGAGAAGGCGTTTGACAACGTGGACAGGAGAACATTATGGAAACTTCTTCGACACTATGGAGTTGCTGAAAAGATTGTCAACATTATCCAAAACTCATACGATGAAATACAGTGCAAAGTGGTGCATGGAGGACAGCTCACAGATGCATTTCCAGTAAGGACCGGAGTCAGACAAGGCTGTCTACTCTCCCCATTCCTCTTCCTTCTAGTGATTGACTGGATTATGAAGACTTCGACATCTTAAGGGAAATACGGAATACAATGGACTTCGCAGATGACCTAGCCCTCCTCTCTCATACACACGAACAAATGCAGATGAAGACAGCAAATGTAGCAGCAGCCTCCGCATCGATAGGCCTCCACATTCACAAAGGAAAAAGCAAGATTCTCAAATGCAACACGGAGGACACCAACCAAATAGATAACACTTGATGGCGAAACTCTGGAAGAGGTGGAAACATTCAAGTACCTGGGGAGCATCGTTGATAAACAAGGAGGATCGGATGTAGATGTAAAGGCGAGGATTGGCAAAGCAAGGGCAGCATTTCTACAATTGGAGAACATGTGGAACTCAAAACAACTCTCAACTAATTTCAAAGTGAGAATCTTTAATACGAACGTCAAGACAGTCCTACTGTATGGAGCTGAAACGTGGAGAACTACTACGGCCATCATCAGGAAGGTACAAGTATTTATAAACAGTTGTCTACGCAAAATACTCAACATCCGTTGGCCGGATACTATCAGCAACAGCGTTTTATGGGAGAGGACAAACCAGCTTCCAGCTGAAGAGGAAATGAGGAAAAGACGTTGGAAGTGGATCGGACATACATTAAGGAAATCACCAATGTGCATTACAAGGCAATCCCTAACTTGGAATGGTGAAGGGAAGCGGAAAAGAGGAAGGCCAAAGGATACATTGCGTCGGGAAATAGTAGCAGATATGAAAAGGATGAATAGCAACTGGAAGGAACTGGAAAGGATTGGCCAGGACAGAGTTGGATGGAGAATGCTGGTGAGCGGCCTATGCTCCTCGACGAGGGGTAACAGGCGTAAAGAAATAAGTAAGTAATACCGCTAGTAGGACGGATGACCTATTTACTAATTGATATATAGACCAATGAATAAAAAGGAAGACATTAACGCTTATTGGCTCTTGAACATCTTATAACCCAGTGTGCGATTAAAAGATGAAGCTAAAACCAGATCAGTTCTCTGTTGTACTCAATTCAATAGTGGCTGAAAACCCAGACAATAACATACTTGAAATGTCTGACAGTACACCAACAATGGGGAAGTTACTGAGCATACAAAACTTTGCTATAAGTGATATAAGACCAGAGTAATAGAGAAACAATTAATGATAAATTGGGGAAAAATAAGACATACAGTAATGATTTATAGATCAAATGAAAGTCCAGAAATACAAAAATATAAAGATATAACGGTCTATGCGTTTATTAGTTATGAAATAAAAATGTAAACAATGATTATTTGTAACATAGTTTTAAATTTTTTTTTGCACTATTCGCCTAATTATATCACATTTAATCATTCATGGAAGTGAAGCTCATAGTCCAATTTGGATTCACTTCACTTAGCTTCATAGTCTAAGACATTACTACTGATATATAGGGACTATGATTGACTCATATTGTATTTATGCAAATTAAATTCATTATTAAGCTAAAGAAAAGAGGTTAAAGTTGCCAGGTTTCAATCATCATGTAGGTACTTAGTTAGTTGCATCTAATTTGGTTTGAGTGGCGTACGAAACGAAAACAAATTCCTATACACATACACATATGTATATATATATACGAATAGCGGAACTCAAAGCCGACTAAGCGAATTTATATTTTAAATATATGGGAGATATTGAAAGCAAACTAACAGATTCATTAAGGCTACTACCTGATAAGAGAGGTAGTAATATACAAACAGCAAAAAGCTTTCATTCGTTAGATTAGATGCAGGATCCAAATTGTGTTTTTTTGGTAAAAAAAAAAATAAAAACCAGAAAACCCAGTGTATATGTCATAATACTTATGCGTTGGTTATTCATTAAATAATTGTCACCAATATTAATCGAACAATAACAAAAATAACTATATTAATAATACATTCTATGCAAACCATACAACCTTAGTAAACAATGATAGTTGAGGATTTAGAAATTGGTGAATAAGAAAATGAAACAGCATTTAATTTAACAACACAAATTGGTGAGTAATTCCATGTGAATGAGTACGCACTGTGAAATATAGTGTTAAAAAGGGGGGTCGATGAAAGAGAACGCAATTATTATTAAGCCATACACACAAAATTAAATATATACATATATGTATTAGTGCTTAAGAGCTCACCGAGAGTACTTAATTATACTACATGTCTAGTTATATGCTAAGTGTATTTGAGAATTAGAAAAATAGTAATAGTCGTAGTAAATACAATTGATTCTCAGATGTTGGTTCATGGTAACGTACAAAATAGACAAATTCTGTTTGTTTGTTCTTTTTAAAAAGAAACTACATACTATGTACAAGTATATTTTGTTTAGATGCTATTATTCTGTTGGGAGATTTTTTAATTCACTTTTCGACATTGACGCTTTCTTATAAATGATTCACTAAGTATTGGGACAGGTCGTGGTGTACTTCCAGATGATTTGATAGAACTACGTGAAGAAGGCATTGGACAATCTTGTTGTTTATCAAGAATTAGGACTGGTAGATGATGACGACGATTATATGGTTGATGATGGTTATGATGATAAGCAGTTGTAGAAGATGATGATGACCAACTAGGAATTTTAAATGCCATCCCATAAGGGTCATAGATGGGAGAGGAAAGTGTTGAAGAAGCATCATTCATGAATTTCTCTAATGATGCACAATCAATTTGACTAAATCGATTAGATTGTCTCTTTTTAATATTGTTTGTCGAATCAGACGATTCATTATTTATTTTCAATGTATTATTATTATCAATATTTGACGGAAGTACTTTATGCGATGTGATTTGATGGCTACTTTGTATAATACCACATGATTCTGGTTGATTATTGACTATTTGTAATAAATTATGGTCATAATAAGATGATTTGTTAAATGATGATAGTAGATTATTCTGGCTAACATTAGTATGTTTATCATTAGTATGTGAATATTTATCACTTGAACTTGATGTACTGAAACTAATTTGACTAGGTGTACGTTCAAAATCAGATGCTAATATATCGTAAATATGTGGGATACGTTGATTATTATTGGATGAAGATATTAAAGCGGTAGATCTGTATCCGGATTGTGGTTTAAATCTTCTACTGTAATTATTTCCTGTAATTGATCCTTGACCATTGTCAGACGATATGGTAGAAATGGAGGATTCCGGGGTGGAGATCCTTCGATTGAGTTCGCCCGTACTACGGTACCGGTTCGGCATTTTTGTGATTGGCATAATGTTGGAGGAATTGGATCCCAATTTACTTCTAATCGCATAAGGTTGTTTTGATGATGAACTAAGATATGAGTTTTTTCTTGAGTACGTACCGTTACAACTTCGGACTTTGGATGGACACCACACATCAGATTTTGTAAAGCTGATGTTACTAAACGATGTATGGTAGAGGAGCGTTTGAGTTGAGCTGTTTCGATCTGATCTATACAAAGGTGAAACATCTTGGGAATAATTTATCATGATTTTATGCAAATGGTCATGTAAAATTTCGATCGAGTGCAGGAAAGAATATCACAAAAGAAATGAAAAGATTTGATCAAGTATACACACGCACACAAAGATACGCCCGTAATACAAAGCATTATGTTATAACATAAGTAAGCACAATAAAGGACCAGAAAACAAACCATATTTATGAAAAAGAGAAACAAAAAGAAAACATCATTACAATGAATTTGTAATATATATAATAGTAAAATACTTTTTTGTTTAAATTATCACTTACAACCTACACAATGAGCGGTCAACAAGTCAGTTAGACATAACACAACGTAGAACCTGATATATAAGTATATCGGTCCTAGTTATCAAACTACACAACAGTAAAACGAGACGGAATTATTAAAAGAAACGCCAATGTAGCGATGAAAGTAGTAATAATATCATTTGTGGTAAACATTAAGCGTAGATAATATGAATTGAGAAGAATAAATTCATAAGATGAAAATAATAAGACAATTAAAAAAGTCAATACAAAAATTGAATACATCTGAGCCGTTGAGAGAGATTCATATTACATATATTCTCAAACCGCAATGACCACAACTAAGTAGTTACAAGACAAAACGGCCCAGTCGGACGATAACTTTACAAGTTGATGTTATATCTTGAGAAAGGACACATCTAGCTTTCCTTGAACTTAATATTATGCCAGTGTACGTCAATAATCGGGGTAGGGAGTGACTAGGCAAAGCATAACGTACTAGATGTCTCAACCACCTGTGTTGAGTGGGATTGACTACTTTATCAAACGATTTCCATTTTTATCTAGTAGCCTGTACATAATTCGTCCATAAAAAGATATGAAATAGAAATGATAAATACTTTACCATATATCAGGCAGTCGGAAAAACTCATCAGCCTTTGATAAAACTCATTAAACTTAAAAAATAAATTGATGTTAAAACGTTGAGAAAAACCGCAATTCAATCAGAGATCTAAATCTAAATTCTTCGAAGAAAAACAAAATGTCCAAGAAATTGCTAAATCAATTAGCAAATTTTGTTTAAAAAAAAGAAAGTATTCTATGAAAGCCAAACCCTTTGAAGATCTGATCTAATTATTCAGTGATTAAAGAGAAACAATTCTAAAATTGTATTCGACAGAGGATGTTTAGGAGAGATAAAGACATACAATATAAAGTTATAAGCAAATATCAAAGGAATTCTCATGTATAAAGAAATAAATAAACATTTTGTATTGCATAGAATAAAACAATAATAACAACAAATTCAGTAATTCTTATCCATACAGAATGAATGTATTTCCTTTCAGAGACTGTATATAAGTTATTGTAATCAACTATAAATTATATTTATTGTGTGATACTTCATGGAACCGATTCAACTGATGAAGTGGTGTATGCACATGTAACATGTCGATTAAATATATGTGTCACAATATTCACCATATATATACTACTACTCTATAAGAACTACTACAATTCAGTCAGTCAGTTACAACGTAGAACTTCGGACGTACGTACATCAGTTCCAGTTGTCATACCACATTAGCACAGAGATGCAGTTGTCAATTCAAATCCCATAGTGGTAGAAGTAGTAAGAGTATAAGCAGTAAACCGGAAGATTAGGGTTTGAAGATGTTATTGAAGGAGTATAATACAGTGAAATAAATTTGAAAAGAGAAAAAGGATAGGGACATGAAACGGTAGTACAAATTAGATTATGAATAACTAACCATTTAATGTTTTAGTTTGTTCAACAACAATCCAAAAGAATAATATGATAGTTTATGATAAGAGAAAAAAATAAGTAAATGAACTAAATCTCACCTGTCGATTTACCACTTTCACATGTTGTTCCTCTGTAAAAGAAAATGAGAAGAGAACAATTAGGAAAATATAAAGTTAATCAATCACTTATCATCAATGAAGTGCTTGTTATAGATGTTTAATGTTTCAAAATAAAATATGATTTTAGTAAGATAGGATGAAAGTAACAAGATGAATAACGAAACAAATGGAAATAATAGAGCAGCACTAATGAAAATAAGAAAAAGTAAGAGTCGATTATAAGGTTCAAGAAAACTAAGTGGAAAGGTATTTATGAATACATACAAGAATTTAAGATTAAGAGCAAAGTAGAGAGTGAATACATCTAGACGATTGTGAACAATTCTGTGACATGTCATCTAATATTTTCAACCGCTGGTCGTGACTATTACACGGACCCCAACCAGGTAGTTTGAATCGACGTTACAGAGCTCTGTCTGACAGCCAATGATTTCAAGTCCTAAATTGGCCATCTCCAACTTTCTTCCAGATTACTTCTACATTGCTCAGTACCCTATGCCTAACCTAGACACTGCTTACGTGGTAGTCACACAAAGGAAAATACTGCTATAAAGATAAGAATGATCAAACACCTGTAACCTATGCATGTCTCCTACTTTTAGAGACCGTATTTCACGGCCATAACGCAATACAGACAAGACAGCTGTGCAGTATACACGTCATTTGGTTGGTATATGTATATCCTGTCTACACTACAAGGGACGAAAGTTGTAAGCGCCTGACCAAACCTTTTGAATCCGTCCCGAGATTTTGTCCGATACTAAATCATCAGGGCTGACGGGACAAAACACAGAGCAAGAAGAATTTAAGGGTAACACTTTAAGAAAAGGTTTGAAAATTAAGTGATTTAAATGACAAATAATACCGCTAAACAAGTAGACGTTTCCAAGAAGTGCCACTGTAGAACATCAAGTCACAGAGACCAGATTAATTATGACATTGTTTACCGCTAGTCAGCAGACTGGTCAATGAAAAATATCTCAGATTAAGAATATTTGTGACTCAGAATAAGGGTTTTGAGGGTATCATGTTTACAGGAAGTCTCTGTCAAAATACATCAATAGTAGCATCCCTGGACAAATAAGTTATATGTGAATAAACAATGAATATTCAACAGTTTTATATCGCTTTGTTGAGTAAAGAATTACTAAATAGTTCACCATTTCCTACTTTACATTTCATGAAGTTCATTGTTTAAATGTTCAAGTTATATATATTTCTTTCGTTAGATTGTTCGTACAGGACTTTCGAAAAATGAAAACATTATCACACACATATCACTAGTATATTTCTAACAATTCCTTACAGAAAGTCAGTCGTGGCTCAAGTAGTTTAAGGGTAATGTGTGTGTGTGGATGGAGCATTCAATGATGCAGATTTGAATCTCTTAGGGATTGTAAGTTCCTGAAGATTGTAAATACACTTGTTAATAAAGAAAACTAATATGGAACTAAGGTCTACAGCTACCTTTATGATCAAAGTAAACTGTGATTTCATGAGTGATTGAAATCGTGAAAAAAATGATATAGCGAAGTAACTAACTTACTTCAAAGAACAACCACAGTAAATAACTAAACAATTCAGTAAGGTATGACATGATATCATGGTGATTACTGATACAAAAGAAGTAGTCTTCTATGAGTTTTATTTACAGCTGATATGTTTAGAACCTGAATAATTCTAACGTCGTTTACCAGGTTTAACTTATGGGAACGAAATCAGTCATTTCTTGTTGATAAAGAGATGAAATAGTTATAATTATGTGGCAAATCTAAACATTATTCAAAGGAATGTGTTCTTTTGTGGATCAACCTAAATACTTTTATCACTGCAAAGGGTTTCTGAAGACTTAAATGTTATCGAAGTCACGAACGGGCCTAAGTTAGACAACCGATGACAACCAGGAAGTATTGGACAGTGGTTTCGTCCTAGTATGGGACTTTTGAGCAGTACAAGTCCACTAGTGATCGGATGTAGGACCTTCAAGCTTCGGGGCAACCCCTGTCATTAAATAGCTATGGAGATCTTTAACACAGAAGCTTCTTATGGACTGACGATTTGAGAATATCTTAAACCAGGGGTATAGTGATATTATCGAGATTACGTTGAGAACTGTACAGTTAAAATTTGGTCAGAACCAGGAATGAAGTGATATGAAATTCATTTCTAATGAATAATCGATAAGTGTAAACGAAATAGATATCTTAATGAAATACTAGATAAATATATAGAAAGTGGTTAATTCACCGAAATCAAACAGATATGATTTAAAAAGCAAATGTATGAATGCGTTTTACATGAAAAAAAGTCAATATTATAAATATATATCTTCATGCTTACTTGTCAGCCAAATCAATAGTATCTACGGTACGGTTGATAAATAAAAGAGGGGAAGAGTGAATAAGTAAAATATTAACAGTGCATTAAGCGAAATTGTAAGCATTGGTTATGATAAGAGAAAGCGTTTCAATAAATTTATATTAAAAATTTCCTTAAAACGTATTGTTTAACCAGTTATGTACAGTCGCTTTATGTCAAGTATGTGACTACGAGCTAATATGTACACGCACAACCTCGTCACAGATCGAATAATCCAGGGTTTGTGGTCTGTTACACTTTGAATACTACGTTATAAATAGATAATTTAGCAACATGAATCCGGCATATAAACAAGTAACACAATAACAAGGATGATTTTCAAAAATCTGATTTAGGCTATAAACAGAAATTGTTGTGGCTTAGTGATGAAGGATGATGGGAGTTCAGATTTTCGAAAATCTATTCTATTTTTACTTTAATTCAGGCAACCGCCTGTAGCTTTTCTAGAGTTACTGCCGGTCCCAAGCCCACACAAAGGAGGATGGTTCGGCATGGGGTTAGCGACCCCATCCCGTAGAAAAACTAACTAGCTAAAAAAATGCTAACCAGAAAAAAATATTCAAACCATTTAAACTCTGCCTTCCGAGTTCAAGGAAGAATTATGACGCCTCATGATGAAAGCCGAAATTCTTCGGAAGTTACGAGACCGATGCCCCTTCTAACAACCACAGTACCACTCTTTATAGGTACATGGAACGTCCGGACAATGTGGGAGACCGGGAATACCATTATCCAATATAAAAAAGTATAGTTCTTCATTGTTGGGTTACGTCGGAATTAGAGAAACCCATTGGACACAAGCTAGACAACAAAGGCTAGATATGGGAGAGATGTTGCTATACTCTATACATCAACTTCATTGATTATGGGAAGGCGTTTGACAGTGGGGACAGGAGAACATTATGGAAACTTCTTCGACACTATGGAATTCCTCAGAAGATTCTCAACATTATCCGGAACTCATACGATGGACTACAGTGCAAAGTCCTGCATGGAGGACAGCTCACAGATGCGTTTCCAGTAAGGACCGGAGTCAGACAAGGCTGTCTACTCTCCGCCCTCCTCTTTCTTCTGGTGATTGACTGGATTATGAAGACCTCGACATCTGAAGGAAAGCATGGAATATAATGGACAACTCGGGATCAGTTAGAAAATTTGGACTTCGCAGATCACCTGGCCCTTCTATCCCATACACACACAAGAAATTGAGCAACCGTCCACTATCGTTTTCAGTGACTTACTATCTCACAACAGACCTGGTTGAACTCATGATTTGAACTACAAAATTACTAAGATTTACACAAAACCCGCCTGTGATAATAGTCATATGATCACTGGTGACTGACATCAAGAGTTATTTCCTTAAGAGAAGTAGTGACCAGTGAAGTTCAGACAGGTCTGTTGTGAGATAGGAACTCACTGAAGATAATTGGTGAACGGTTGCTCGATTTCGTGGATTGGTTGAAGTTATATATTAACACCGTTGGATTCTGGCTCAGTGGTCTAGAGGTTGAGCATTTGCGCGCGAGACTGATAGGTCCTGGGTTCGAATCTCGCTTAAAATACTAATAAGTTGTGAAACAACACTGTCAGAAACATTGTTTCACCGTAAAATCAAATATGTGGTCACACTTGTTACACAGAGCCTTTGATGTAAACTTTCATGAACAAAAAAACTGGATAAAGTCAACGGTGCATCATCACATGTAAAGTCAGCTGATAATTGTCGTAAATTAAAATCAAATCACCTATTAATGAAGTATTCATGTTAAACTGGAAAGATATAAATAATACAAATTTTAAAAAAAGGAAAGAAAGAACCACGAATGAAATATTAAAATAAACAATTATGAAATGGTACACATACCATCTAGAGTTTTGATAGCAGCCATTGGACGATGAAGACGTTTGGAAGTACTCTGCTTTAATGCTATTTGTTCGATAAAAAACAGTAAAACAAAACAAATGAAAAGTAAATAGCTGGCTACATATAAAGCGATTTAAAAAAAAATAACTTTATGAAATTATAATAATATGATAAAGGGGATGGACAGAAAATTTGCTTTAAAACGAATTCAGACAAAAGACAATATATCAGCGCTATATATATATATATATATATATATATATATATATATATATATATATGCTGAAGTAAGGAAGGTATTGAACAGAAGCATATACAGAGAGGGGGGAGAAAGACACATGGATGAACGAAAAGATGAACACACATTAGACAACAACACAATCAGAGTACTACGTAACAGAAAAAGAAATTTAATCATTGAAAGCATTTCAGGTTCAAGTAATCAGTTAGGTGAACCGGACTAGAAAAAATTTTCAAATTTTAACCAAAAAAAATGAATTGACGATAGTCGATGAGAAAAAAAAAGTATTGTGCTCATCAAACTATGAATAAAACAGTTAATTTTAAGCATCAAAAATATATGATATACTGATTATATCACTTAATATAATGTACAATCTGATATAGTACAGAACTGAATCAGTATCACACCAACATACAATGGCCAAAAAGAAGTAAGCATATGTAACTCTATAGAGTAATCATAGATTTCGAATGTATATTTTTCAACAATTAAATAGCATATACACTAGAATTTTTATCTAAATCGAAAGGGACTTTTAACCTCCATTAGTTCTGAAGCAATATATGAAGTAGTGGTTAAGTGGCTAAAGCAAATCACTCAGAGTTTGTGACAGGCTGAAACGCACCACAATATCTACTTCAGTTTCATCACTCATGTAGTATGACTAGTCCTTGAACACCATCAATATATATATATATATATATATATATCAAAGTCGAGTTACATAACTGTCTACATTAGGCATACATAAACAGTTTGAAAGTATTACATGAAGATAATCATTAAGAAAAATATCAAACCTTTATTATAAATAAAAGTAATCAAAGTTTCATATCAGTTTATATCGTTGCTTAAAAAGTTAATCAGCAATCAAGACGTTGACTTAGGTGGGAAAATGTAAGCACAATATTAGGAAGAAGTGGGTAATTCAGTATGTTTTACTTTGATAAAACTTAGTACTAACAATTGTCTTAAAATCCAATTACTTTTGAGAAGGTTACTAAGAGAATGGGATGAATAGACTTGAAATATATGGCTCTAATAATGATATTATAGGACAGGAGGACTATCAACGGCCTAGATTATTTTCATTTAGTTAACCTGTTAACTTCTTGGACTGTTCACGGTAGTCTAAACATTTATTACCATTCATTGACCAGACATACATTTTTATCCATTTAGTTTTCAGATATACATAGTATGAGAGCTAATCCCCGACCGTAAATGCTACATGGTGGTCAAGTTTGGATTATAGCTTGACCGGCCTATACAGGCTGGAATATTCGTCCCTTTGGGTTGTGCCGAGTCGTTTGGGAAATAATAAGACTAAAAGCAACAAACTTTTGTTTCGGAGGAGAAGTCGTACCGTGAACTTTGCTAAGATATAACGGCAGAAGGGTGTTCCCTCAGTTAACTAGCATCTGTAGCCATGCTGCCCTCTCACAAAGAAGGTAGACGGTTATAAAACATCAAAACTAAAAGTATGATATGACACATTGAACCACAGACGTCCGTTGGCCATGATAAGGTCTTAAAAGTAAGAAGCTAACATATCCAAAACAACTCACTTAAATGTCGTGTGTGACAGGCCTCAATGCATTTACCTATTCGACACCACAGTCACTGATCAACTCATCAAGACCACCTCTAACACTCAGTATCTTTACCAAGCACCTCAAGAGGAAGTATCTTTAAGTGGAGAAAACAACCGGGAAGTAATGAATGCCGTAATATTTCTAATGACAGTGAGAGCTAACAATAGCACCCGTTTGCCATAACCAAAGAAGGTGGTATGAAGGTTTATATCTGTATTCGATTTTCAGCAAGTTTTTAATCTAAGACTATGAAGCCTTGTTGGTATTATTTAACTATTTCAGATTAAAAAAGACACTGGAGATAGATAGGGTACACGATTGTATATTGTGCCAGGAAATGGAGACAGGCATTGAAAAAATGAATAGAGCTTTGAGAGAAATGGAAAGAAGAGGCAGGGACAGAATAGGTTGGAGATTCCTGGTCGGCAGGCTATGCCTCAAGGGGAGTAACATAGTTCGGGTTTGATTATATATATATATATATATACAAAAATCATACTAAAGGTCTAGTATTGTTTATACCGTGTTTTGGATTGACGGCTTAATTACTATGGCGTTAAACTTTCATTTATTAAATGGTGGGCTCGAACACAGCCCCATCTACATTGGTTCAGGCAACGAGGCAGTATCGTTCGCCCTCACACTTAGAGTGCGGCTCATAACTATGTGTATGTGGTGAATAAGTTAATTTAGACTAGAAACTACAGTATTGTCACTATTTATGTAGGAGTATCAGGGTTGACCTTAATGCGAAAAAAAGATACCTTAATTTGCTATTTAAAAGGATTACAGAAAATAGAGGTTGAAAATGATAAAAAAAACAGACTCGAATTACAACTATGTCAGAAAAGGGTTAGGTTCAAAAACCTTTGGTGAGTTAATCACTGATAAGAAACTTCTTGTCAATTATTCTGATTCTCTTCTGAACGCATTTTTATAAGAACACTTAGTGAATTTATAAGAAATTTTAGATTTTAAATAGGCAACAGCGTTAGACTTTCTTGGTCAATTGTACTGAATAACACAGTCAGTCAGTCAGTCATTCACAACGTAGAACTTCGTACGTACGTACATCAGTTCGAGTTGCCATACCACATTAGCCCAGAGATGCAGTTGTCGATTCAAATCCTATAGTGGTAGACATAGTAAGAGTATAAACATTATGTGAAAGATTAGGGTTTGAAGATGTTATTCAAGGAGTATAATGCTGTGAAATAAATTTGGAAAGAGAAAAAATATAGAGACATGAAGAATTCAGAAGATTAGGATTTGGCAGAACATAAAGAGTGGATGCACCTTCGCCATTGCAAACTATTTTGAGCCATGTCATTCAAGGTCTCTAACCAACGATTGCTATCATCTCGCGAATCCCAACCAGGTAGTCTACACCTACCAGTGTGGCTCAGTCAACTTGTCAGTGACTTCATGGATTTGTGCCACGTTTTGGTCTGGCCGCCCCTAGTTTTCTTCCAACCTATTCCTACACCATAAAACATTGCAAGTCACAGAATAACACAGAGTAAACAATTAGAAAATGAAAAATAATTATACTTCAAAAGTTAATACTGAAACGGAAAATATATGATAATAATGCTTGTAGATAACAACGTGTGGTTAGCACACCTGTTTACATTCAAAGTTACACATTTAAAGATGAAACACATGTCTGATGAGAGCTGGAGGTAGTCGGAAGGAAAACTGTGAATGACCTAGGTTTTGTGCAAGTTCGCACTCATCAGCAAGGTGTACATGTAAACTTCAGGGAGCTAATATTCCCGTGTCACACAGATGTTATCATTGAACTATCCAGGCCGTGACTGACCACCTTCTTTAGGAATGAGATGTATTCACATCTGATTGACCATTGAGTAGTGATCAATGTCATATATTTTCAATACTTCTCAGTCCTGATCAGATTGTATGTTTTAAGTTCGAATTCACAAATTATCGAACAAAAATGAACTAAAATACCCACTGAGATCGATAATCACTGAGAGAATTTTTAACAGTGATGATGTTTCGAGAAAATGTCACTACTACTCTATCCGGAAAGTGAACAAAAGCAAGTTTTAAAAAAAAACTTCATTTCAAAAACAAAAATCTAAATATTCTCTAGATGAAGACAAAATTACTATTACTACTATTAATACCACCACCAATCAAGTACTACACAAGAACAAATTCACACACGTACACACACGGAAAAAAACAATTATTTTCATTGAAAAAAAAATAGGCATTGACATATTTTGTGTATCCAAAAGGTATGCAGATAAAACTACCTAACCTTGAATAGTAAGTTCTTCACATTTAAATAGGCTTGTTAAAAATGGATACCAAATAATTTTAATGATTGTGAAATTAATCTGTTATTATTAGTGGTGGTAATAATATTGAAAGATGTGCGAAAATATTTTTTTCTATGCACTCAGAAATAGACATTTTGATTTATTGATTAAAACATGGTAAATATGGAGAAAAAGAAAGATTTGTAACCATCGAGAACTAAGAAGTATTGTTCAATGATTTCGTTTGTAGTGCCTATTCACGAGTCTAGACCTGATAGCGAGTGCTTAACTATTCAGACCATTGGAGTTAGTATTTCTAAATTTATTCATCATTAGACATCTACACCCTATCAATTATAGTAATTCCGTTGAGTAATGCATGATGTAGCAATGACTACATATATATGGAGTTTAATGAACATACTCAACATTATTTACACTATCATCTATGCATGTATATACTCAAAACTGTCCAAATGACCAAGTGGAAACAATAAAATTCTGATATTTTTGAAGTGATATAAACAGATACAACAGAAATGCTAGATATAAGTCATGCATCAAGATGATCAAGATGAAAATCTACAATAAACTACTTTTATTGTTAGTTCAAAATGAAAAATACATCAACGGATAAATATTACACAAACACAAAACCGTAGTAACACTACTCTACCATAAAAAAAAATAAACAGTAGATGAACTTACCAACAGCTGCTTGAGCTATACCGATATGAAATTAATTATAATAAGACATAAATATAATGAAATACATATATATCTTGCTTCCTAATAGTATTGCCACACTAAGAATTATGTATATGCATAAATATATGTATATATATAGAAATGGGTGTTATTAACCATTAGTATGAATGAGTGTGGGTGTAGTAGTAGTAGTAGTAGTAGTAGTAAAAAGAAACAACAAAACACAATTTAAAATTGGTATTCTCATAAACTAACTCTACAAAGAGCAACGAAACAGAAGAAAAAAAGCACAAACCTGATTATGTAGATAAAGGTATAAATATACGTGTGTATATACGTGTATATATATATATATATACAAAATATGGATGGATAACTAACTAACAATTTGGAGAGTAAAACGAAATACACACAACACACAAGAAACTTGAATATATATATATATATTGACTAGCTTGCAGAAATTAGAATGAGGGGAAGATATCTACTTATCACTAGTTACAACTATATTTTTAAAAAAAAAATTCTTCAGACGAAGATATCGAAGGTAAGTACAAGAAGGTAGTCAATAAAGAAACCATGAAAATGTGTTTGTAATTATAATATTGATTGTTTTTGGATTGTATATAACAATGAAGCACAGGTCGGCTTTGAATGTTATTTGATATCAGAGGGTACGTTTGTTTATAAGGTGTTGAGTACAGTTTCGTACTCAGATTTTGAATTTGCCATTTTCAATCAAACTATCTGATATAGTAAAACCTAAAGAAATAAATATTTTAGCCAGAATAGCTCGAGAGAGTCCTCAAGAAATACAAACCGGACGAATGGATGAAATACAGGTAGACGACAATGTCTTGAGACCTACAAAGCAACTCAAATTTAATTCAACATACACAGAGACCTGTTGTGTTTTCTGAGTTAGATGGCTTGGTCGTGAAGCTTTCATAAAATTTTAAGATGAAATCATCACCACTAGCAGGATAGAAATAACAGAACTACGGTATTATAACATGTTAAGTTAAGAACAGATCGCTCTGCAGACATATTATACTATGAATTATTGTTCATACAACCAATCAAATTTAATGCCTATAGAGGCTGTTATTAACTATATACACTAGTATGACCTAAGCTACAAATTTGCTTTATCAGCTTGTAGGAATTCGAATTTCGATGACGGAAAAAAGCTCATATTACAGCAATTTAGAAAAAATTTATCCAACAGATTTATGGGGAGATGTCAGTATTTAGCAGATCCCCAGATTTGTTAAGCATTACTGATACACTACCTGTAATTGACGACATACAGAAAACTAATTGTGTGATAAAAATTTTGCAAACGAATTGTACATTATCAAGATTTTTTCAAATTATAAAATGAAGAGAAAATAGTTAGACAAAATGACACCAGGGAATCAATTAATTCAAAGGATCATTAGTGAATATTAATGTTAATCAATTGATTAAATCGGTGAAAGTTTCACTTTCAGTGTGTTGTATGTAATATATATATGTTATTCTGCAATGCTCTTTTTAAGCGTTTTGAAGTGAACAATTCACTCATGCGTACCCATACAACTGGAAATTTATACATTGAGACAAATACACGTAAAACTTAGACAAAAAAAATCAATGAACTATAGTGAACAACGTTAAGAAAAACAGACAAACAAACAGTGATTTACCACAGAATAAGATGATTGACATAACAAGAAAACAAGAATCCGAAATATAATATTTGCATATATAGATACGACTGAACTATTTACCAACAAACAACTTAGGTTAAGCGATAGATAATTCAATATTGCAAGATATGGACAGAATAAAGAAATGATCAATATAATTGCTCTTTAACATGGAAGAAAAACTAACATTCCAGGAATATCATAGAAAAGGTATCAAATTTTCACCTTATATGGGTTTATAACGGGGATTACAAGATACAAACAAAACATATATGATATTGTTATGAAATAAAAGATTATTATCAGCCATTAAAAGCTAGGAGACGGAGATTATATATGAGGGAAAAAATAATGATAAAATCCATAAACGATGACACCAGGTCAACAGGTAAGTAAGTATGTAGATTGTGTGGTAAAGGAAAAAAAATACGCACCCATATGAGCATATCGCCTGAATCGTGATGTATGCGGTCCAAAAACATTCGGTTCATCAACTAGAAAGGAAATCAACCAATCAAAAAGGCCAAACGTACAAAAAAATATTTTAAAAAACGTAATAATACTTAAGTGTTATGTAGGGTTTATTGTATATCAAGGTTAATGACCTACAATTTCGACTAACATGATTTCAATTGTCATTATTCAATATCGAATTATTGTTTTCCGTAAATTATCATCTTTTTATTGCTAATCTTCAGATGTTCCGTCAATTTGATGAGTGCAGTCAGCAAAGTAGTAGAAGATTAAAGAGAAGTAGGTTTAATTGCTAAATGTTCAAATAACATAACTAGTAGAGGTAATAAGTTCAATATTTTTCTACCCACTTACTTAAAGACAGATAGACAGTTTAGTAGAAGGATCATTGTTTCTATAGAACAAAGAGTTCATATTCGCAAATAAAACCTTGTAATTAGATTACTGAGTATTTATTTTTTTTGTTTTAACATATATAAGAAGTAGCCAAACATTACAGTTGAGTCTTATAGTGAATACTGTATGAGATAATCCATTTCCTAAATTCACTGAAAAATTAACTTTGGGATTCATTACAGACACAGTCATAAACTGATGTGCGTCGAAAAAAAAAACTACAATCATTGCATTCTATGGGATTCGAAATCATACTACTCAATATGACAATAAAAACAAACAAGTTAAATGAGACAATTTAGTCAGTATGAGTCCATTGATATTTTATGATGTAATAAAATGTAATTGAGAACTATTACTTAAATACGAGAATATATTTATTTCAAATTAAGGGGAAAAAAACGTTAATTCGCAAGCATTATAAGCAAAGATGGATAGTGGCTAGCAGTGACTGTTTATTTAACAAAATACGTAAAACCTAGTACGTATTCCTAGTATGATCTCACCTCGCTATGCTTGAACTAATAACACTGATAACACTGGTTCAGTTACCTGATCTATTAATGCTTATATATATATATATATATATATATATATATATATAGGACGAAACGCGCGTCCTGGATTCCACTGCTAGCCACTATCAATCTTTGCTTATAATGCTTGTGAATTAAGGTTATATCGAGGCAATACGCACAGTATGCCCATATGGCCAATAAGAGACTGACCAGTTGCAGTCCTACACATCAATGGGAAGAAACAAACAAACAATACTAAGTAAACTTTAATTGGATTTATCTAAAATTCTTTACGATAAATGTGAAAACGGAATATAAGAGCTAAAACACTATACTCATTACGTGCACATTCAAAAAAGAAAATCAAATGACGAAAAACGGTGTTTGATAGAATAAAACAATGTGAAACCACTTTAGTGCATAATGTACACAAAAAAATTTAAAACAATATACATGCATTTTAGTATACAGATTAATGCATATAATAATAATAATAGTAATAATAATAATAACTATAATAATAATGATTAATGTAATTAAAGTATCCTATGCTTTCAAATTAGGGATAAACTAACAGATGCTCATATGTCAACAGTTAACAAAGTATGGTGTTTGTAGGCAAAACAACTGTGACAATAAGTAAAGTTGGATAGTGGTTAGCAGTAGAATCCAAAATACCTGTTTTGTTTTACTTCGAAATCGCACCAGTTAATAAAATACTTGTAATATAACAATATTATCGAAGCTATCCTTTGACGATGTACACTCCTCAACAATAGACCAATTGATTGCAGTTTATAACGTCAACAAAAAAGGAATGATTTAAACCATTGCAAATGAAATTGACACTATGAAAATGTTATACAACATAAATTTATCTTGTGTTTGACAGAAAACCAGTATGATACATCTTACTGACATTAACAACTGATTAAAATTAAGTTATAAAAAGAACAAAATGTCTATTAAACAGACAAACATTATTACGCTAAATAACCATTGTGTATATTGGGGGGTTAGAATAATTCTGTAAGCGATAACTTCGCACGATACATCTCGTAAGCTAACACTGGAAATCTTAAGTTCCAAGACTACAACAATAATGAAGTAACTATATTCCATAAATAAATTTGATATTGCTACGTATCAGTAAATTGAAGTCATTTTACTGATTATTTTTGGAAAAATTAAACACTGAGTACTAATAAGTCTGCTGTCTGAACACTTGTTACTGACTTTCCAGCAGCTCCCTACAACCTCGGATTACTTCTGCGCTTCAACTCAAGCAATAGAGAAAAGGTGTAAAATGTGAGAAAAAGCTTTACTACAAGGTTAATTATATCCAAAAAATCGACTATATTAATAGGGTTCTGTGTAACTTTGATCTAGGTACTTATAAAAACATACTAAGTAAAGTAATAACATAGGAAATTATCCAGTCAAAAAGTGATGTATAATCCTTTACTTTTTTATGTTTCTGAGATGATAGTATACAACCCTGACGGAACAAAATGTTCCCAAACTTCTGCTAGGTTTCTAGAGTCTCAGTTAAACGACACTTTTGAACTACCAACAAAAACAATTATTAGTAGACAGCTTAAGATGAGTAATGTCTCAAATTGCTACATCTAACGTTACTAGGTATTTTCATTAGTTTGGAGACCACATCGCACACTTTGAATGAAAAACAGGCTACACTCTGACATTTATCAGGAATTCACTAAAGACACCGATTGGCTTGATATTTTTGTGTTTATGAGATACGAAAATAATTTCATGGTTTATGATTAACAATTTCATTGAAAACCCTATTTCAGGAAAAAAGTGAATATACAAGCAACAGACAACAATAAATAATAAGTAAATTAAAAATAATCCTGATAAGAAAACCAATCAATAGAAAGGATTTTAATTTTATACGACCAATCACAGAGAACCTGGAAACTATGGAAATAAGGTACATTGTACATCTACGTTTCTTAGAACTGGAACAGTCATACATAAGTTAAACAGACAGCGAGGTGACACATACAACAATTATTTATATTTCAGACTCGAATTTCATTTAGGGATAGTACAATTTTGTGGAACTCCGCCTGCAGCTCTTCTAGAGTTACTGCCGGTCCCAAGCCAACACAAAGGAGGAGAGTTCGGCACGGGATTAACGACTCAATCCCGTAGAAAACTAACTCGCTAAAATAACGCTAACCATAACAAATAATTCAAACCATTTGAACTCTGCCTTCCGAGTTCAAGGGAGAACTATGACGCCTCATGATGAAAGCCGAGATTTTTCGGAAGTCACGAGACCGATGCTCCTTTAACAACCACAGCAACCGTTAATTAAGATAAATGGAATATCCAGACTATGTGCAAGACCGTGAGGACCAGTCGAATAGCAACAGAAATGGGGAGATACAACTTGTCAGTACTAGGAATCAGCGAAACCCTTCGGACCCAAGCTGGACGGGAAAGGTTAGGTTCAGGAGAGATGGTGCTGTACTCTGGTCACTGAGAAGAAGATGCTCTACACACTCAGGGAGTTGTTCTTTTGCTGTCCAAATAAGCACGTAATGTACCCATCTCACGGATGCAGTACCATCAAAGTATCCTTCAAAACAAGGAAAGAGGAAATCACAATGAATGTTATCCAGTGTTAAGCACCCAAAATTGGTAGCAATGACGACAATAAAGAACAATTCCACGAGCATGACTATCAGACAAATCAAGAGAGGGGAAGTAGCAGGACCTGATAATATACCAGCTGAAGCGCTGATGTCAGACACTGAAGTAACTACAAACATGCTGCACGTACTATTTAGGAAGATTCAGGAGGAAGAACAAGTGCCACCGAAAGACCGGAAAGTAGGATACCTCATCAACAAACAAAAGAAAGAAGATCTGAGCAAACGTGAAAACTACAAAGGCATAATACTACTGTCAGTACCAGGAAACGTTTTCAACAGAATGTTGCTGAACCGGATGAAAGACTCAGTAGAAGTCCAACTACGAGATCAATAGGCTAGATTCCGTAAAGATCAGTTGTGCACAGACCAAATTGCGACACTTGGATCATCGCTAAACAATTAATTGAATGGAACAATAAGGAGTTCCTAAGAAGATTAACAACATTATCAAGAACTCATAGGACGGACTACAGTGCAAAGTCCTGCATGGAGGACAGCTCACAGATGCGTTTCCAGTAGGGACCGGAGTCAGACAAGGCTGTCTACTCTCCGCTCTCCTCTTTCCTCTGGTGATTGACTGGATTATGAAGACCTCGACATCTGAAGGAAAGCATGGAATATAATGGACAACTCGGGATCAGTTAGAAAATTTGGACTTCGCAGATCACCTGGCCCTTCTATCCCATACACATACAAGAAATTGAGCAACCGTTCACCATTGTTTTCAGTGACTTACTATCTCACAACAGACCTGGTTGAACTCATGATTACAACCATAAAATTATTAAAATCTACACGAAAGCCCCCTTTTGATAATCATCATACGCTCACTAGTGACTGGCTTCAAGAGTTCTAGTGAGAAGCAGTAACCAGTGGAGTTCAACCGAGTCTTTTGTGAGATATAGACTCACTGAAGACAATGGTGGGTGGTTGCTCAACTTCGTGGGTCGGTTGAAGTTAGACATTAACACCGTTGGGTATCAGCCGGCTCAGTGGTCTAGAGGTCAAGCGCACAGGCGCCAGATCGATAGGTTCTGGGTTCGAATCTTGCGAGGCGGGATCGTGGATGAGCACTGCTGGAGAGTCCCACAATAGGACGAAACGGCTGTCCAGTACTTCCAGATTTTCTATGGCGATCTAGCTTTAAATGACTAATAATTTCAACTATAAAATTACTAAAATCTTCACAAAACTCCCCTTCTGATAACTAAATTATTTTTTTATCCTTAAATATAAACGAAATTTCCAGTTCATTTTGTTATATTATCGTTAAAATTATCTGGCTGCTGCAGAAACACAAACAGGAAATTGAGAAATACAGTGAGATTGGAGATGGGGAGTAAGAGATGACAAGGATAATAATAAAAATAATGTGAAAACACTAAATAGGAATAATATACTTGTAAATATATTGTTTCTATTTAATGTCTTACATCAATATGGCGCCCAAATACTATGAAACTATTCGCTCTAATATAGACGATAGTTCTTATATAATGTGAAAACAATTTGAAACTCTGGATAATAAGTTAATATTTCCAAGGTAGGTTTAATGTGAGAACAAAATGTTTTTGAACACACAAAAAGGGTTCCAGCTTTCGTATGGCCAAGACTTCAATAAACCTTAGTATACGACCTTTTACACTTTTATACGACACCACGAAAGCCGAGTAAAGATCAATCCTATAGCCTGTTTCGATTATATGTTTGGCAATAGAGGATGATGGATGTTTATCATCTACTCTTATTGGGTCATTCGACTCTATTTGTTTTTGCAACCATTTTAGTACATGTTCACCCACGCTAATTTTGAGATCACGATTGCTCCTCCCTATGTTTGTGTGACCACACACACACACACATTTAAATTGGTAAACACAGTAGGATGTGACACAATCGTTTTCATGTCTTTTAGGTTTTGGATAAAGCATGAAACTCGTTCTTGTTTGATAATAACCTTTGCTGCACAATACGTTTTGTTGATGACTGATTAAAGCCTTTGTTTCAATAAGAGGCTATTTGAATCGTCACTAAATTGTTTGTTGATGTAGACAGGCTTTTTCCCGCCAAGGCTACAGTATATCTCACCGTACCATGAACTTTCCGTCTATTTCTGAGTTTAAGTGGATAGCCATTTCCAATTAATGTCTTGCTTAATAACCTAATATCATCGTCAATAGCGTCATTTTTGTAAATACGATCAAGCCTATTAAATAGGCACCTTATCAAACCCCGTTTGTATTGCACAGGGCAATAACTATAATGACTAAGGTATTGGGCTATCCACATTGGTTTTCTAAAGATGGATCGATCAGATTGTTCGAAATGTATTGCGCTAATATGTCACATAGTTTTGATAACTTTCATCTTCTTATTACACTATCGAAATTTATCAAAGGGACTAATTGCTTTAAATTTTGTTCATCTATTATAGGTACTATATACATATATCAAGTTAAAGTACTTTTATAGAAATAAATAAAGCGCTATCTAGGATAGTGATTTGAACAGAGAAATAGTGAAACCATGACAAACAATGTAAGTTATTTTTCGGGACATTTCACTTGATTCAATGTTTGTGAAATACTAACATTTAGTTTTGTCCCTAGTTTATTTGATAGACCATAAACTTTCGTTTGATGTATTATTCACTGCCATGCCCTTTTATGTTTCAAAGCTATTGTGATTTAAACGTAACCTTTGGTACTCTATTTTTCTACCCTAATCTCTAATTGCTTTTCCGTTGTGATCATGCTAGCCATTTATATATTTATCTATCTTTTTACACTGATCTGAATCGGAATGGGGAATCGTAAATAAATCGAGTAGTGTCCCAGTTGAGTTGTCTTCTCTCTCGCTTGTCAACCGATCAGGTGATAGAATAGTTTTCGTCTCTTTGCCCAAAGCTGTTAGTTTCAGTTCAGACTCATGCAATTCTAGCCTCAAGGTTGAACAAATTCGTATATTATTGGGTAAACAAATCAAGAATGTTACATATGAGATACATTGAGAAACCTAAAGTGAATGGACTTGAGTAAATCGATTAGCTATTTGAACCCATATCTGTTATATAGTTGCAAAACCGAGTAACATCATGAAGTGAAGTGGCCAGACAAACTTTATTTATTGAATTTATACTGGCCCTTGATAAAGCCATACAGTTCTTAATATTAGATTACGAGTCACAAGTTTTACAGGATGAGAGAAACTGATTTTGGTGTCAGTGAGTAGATTTACTTGATGGAAATTAACACGGTATTTTAAACAATTTATATTTGTTGCTTAATACTTTACATACGACTAAAAACACTAAACAAAATCAGTATGGAACAAATCGAGAGTACGATCCCACAAAGTGCCGAAATCAGGACCATCAGGTCTTACAGTGAGGGCTATCTAGTGTTTACCTGACGGACGATGACGGATGATGTAAGAGTAGTATGAAAGGAAGCTGCATGCATCCAAACCAAAATGTGGTTCATGAAGTCATTGACAATTGCGCTGAACCGTGTAGACAGGCGCGGACTGTCTCGTTAGGGTCCGTGTAATTATCGTCACCAATGGTTACAGACATTAGCTGAAATGGCTCGAAATTATTCTCAATAACACGGTTGAACTCACTAATTGTATTCTCTCAGATCTTAGGTTTCCAAATTATTTCATAATTTGTTTATTCTACGAATCCATATTTTTCCTCGAATTATATCTTGTATACCCAATTTTTCCTACTACCACCAATATTGTTAATACCCTTACAACTGTAGGATTTGTGTCGATAATTTTATTTCGTTCTGCGAATGTGGTAGGATGACTAGGACCAATGCATATATGTGCGCAGTTCTACAATGAGTAAAACTGACTAATTCTAAACAAATGTATATGTTTGGTAAGATAGATTCAAGAAGTACACACCAATATCTAAAGTATAATATAGAGAGGTATAGTTAGAAAACAGTCACTTATTTGACGAAAGCAATAAATGTATACATAAACTACCAATAATTTGGACATTCAGACACCGACTTTTTAACCACTGGCAATTTATAGATTCCTCAGTATCAAGGAGTTGAAAATGAAAGAGCGGTCAATTTTAGACAGTCTCTTTTTTGGATTAAGAATATCAAACTACGGGATTTTATGCATTATCAACACAGACTAAAAAGCACTTGATGTTAAATCTGTTACATCCATTAAGATGACTGAATCAACTAACTAAACAAGATTACGGTAAATAGAAACACACAACTAAACAAAATAATGTTTACCTAGAAATAAAAAGTAAACTGTATCCATCACATAATGCAATAGAAAACTAATAAGGAAATGAAATTGACTAAAAAGAATACATGATTTCACAAAGAAGATAGTGAATAGTACTATTAAATGTCTCGATATCTCGTCCTTGTTCTATGAAAGAAAACAGAAACATATATATATATATATATATATATACTGCTGTACAATAATGAAAGTAAACAAAAGAAGTTCGATGGTTATCTACACACCAATATTACGTGATACATAATTGACATAAATTTAATTAACTGAAGGCAACAATGGCTTTTTTCCAACTTGAACAGATTCATTAACTAACTATATTAAAGTAATGAAAACTGTTTGACCAACAGAAAACAAAGCTAAATCAAATAATAAGTACTGTCTAGACGTTGACCACAACGACACATAGGGTGTTCTTATAATGCTAAACAGAAAGTCAATTTCATCTGTAAATCTTTTGTAAATTTTGTAGTTTGGTTCTGAACTACCAGTTAAATACAAGTAATAAGGTTTATATGGAATATTTACTTCAGATAATCAATAAATATTGTAATCTCATTTCAATAGAAAATATGATGACAAGAACAGGAAATCCATTCTCTTTGAATAACATTATCTGTAAATAATATTATTCATACTATCACTAATAATTCTACTAATTTGATATTTATTTTGATAATCTCATCTCATTGTCAGTCAGTCAGCTACAACGTAGGACCAAGCACATATATGCATCGGTCCAATTTGTCATACCTCGTTAGCACAACAAGATGAACACCGGATTCATAGAAGTAGTTAATTTAGTGGTGGTAATATATACAAAGAAAGGTTTTATATAAGGATATAGTATAGGAAGGAATAAAGTTATGAAGCAATTTTAATCTCAAGGTTTAAGGGAAGACAAATATACCTACGCCATTGTGATCGATTCTGAGCCATGTCACACAGAGTCTCCAACCATTGGTTACGATGGTCACGCGGACCCCAACCACGTAGTCTGCACCTACCAACATGGCTCAGACTAGAAGTTAGTGACTTCAAGCACTGATGCCACGTTTTGGTTTGGCCGCCCCTAACTCTCTTCCAACCATCCCCATCAGAATAGCGCGTCGTGATAATCGGTATTCAGGTATGCCCCCAAATGCCCTGGTACGGCCGAGAGTGGGGGGAATCCGCTCTCCTTCTCGAAATGCTCTCACATGGCCACGCGAATATATAGCCTCTGTCACGGAAGTCCTACTCACTGCCTTCTCGTGGCAGGGGTGTTGTTTACGAAAGTGAGAGGACGAAGAGCGAATGTCCGGCGCTTTAACCGGGTTGGTGGACAAGGCGAGTCCACCTAGGGTAGTTGGAAAACCCTGATTCCAAACCAATGGTGCACATTGGCTCCAGGATCCTGAAGGAACGAACGGCGTATGAACCTATTGTTGGTCACCGGCTACCATGGGACTGCATCTCCTCACGATGCTTCACTGCCTTGTGGATCAGACTTTTAGGTCAAAGGCTCGGGGTGTGGCCCCCTAAGAAAACCACCTGCTTCAGTCTGGGCACCTGGGCAGTATCGCAGCCCTCACACAAATCAAATGAGATCTGTGAGGCGCATATTCATCTGGTGCTTTTTGTACCAATACTTATGTGTTTAAATAAATAAAATAAATAAATTCAGGTATACGTAACACGTGGCCTAACCATCTCAGTCGATGAAGATTCATGACCTCATCAACTGATTTACCATCTCATTGTGCTAATATGATGTGACAAATTGGACTAATGCATATATGTGCTAGAGTCGATGTTGGTTAATTACAACTAACGTGAATTTTGTATTTAACAAGTAACAATAACCTGAATAGCGTAAAGTTTTTAATTAAGATTACAATTTAATGAGTCTTATTATTTTCTAATCTTAAAATAAAGTTCAGTTGTGACTTACTTTTTGAATACCTTGATATTCATATCGCAAAACAAGCATAATTACAATTACTTGCTAAAAGAAGTACCTTTGAATTCTGAAAGAAGAATTCTATTTTTACATTTCAAGAGTCTTAATATTTTTGTAATTTATATTACCTACTGCTTATGGTTAGACAAAAGTTAAGAATCAAGGAGCACTGTACAATCGTTTCAGCTATTAAGTACAGCATACCTGTAAACATATAAACTGAAAGTGTAGGTGAAGAAATCATTGATCATAGGTTTTCCAAAAAAAAACATTTTTTGAATATAATCAAATAATCACCATGAATAATCGTTAGAACATAAGATATTTAGTGTAACAAATAAAATTGGATATCAACTCATCAAATTCAAATAACTTAAAATGTACACAGTTGAAGGGCCCCCAAATGCTCTAGTGCAGCTGAGGGTGGGAAGAGTCAGCTCTCCCTCTTGAAATGCTCTCACATGACCACGCGTATACAGCCACGGACAGGGAAGTTCTACTTATTGCATTCTCATGGCGAGGTTATTGTTTACAAAATTGAGAGGACGAAAAGCGAATGTCAGGCGCTCTAACCATGTTAGTGGACACAGAGAGTCCACCAAAGGGAGTTGGAAAATCCTGATTCTTAACCAATGGTGCACATGGGCTCCAGGATCCTGAGGGAACAAATGGAGAGTGAACCCATTGAGGGTCGCCGGATACCATGGGACTGCATCTCCTAAAGTTGTTCTACTGTCTTGTGGATTAAACCTCTAGGTCAGAGATTCAAGGAGTGTCCTACTAAGAAAACCACTGCTTTAGTTTGAGCGTCCAGGCAGTATTCCAGCCCTCACACAAACCGAATGATTTGTGTGGCACATACGTATTTGGTGCTACCTTGTACCAATTATTTATGTATTTAAATAAATAAATAAATCGACAGAAACACAGTTGAAGAATATTAATAGAGTTAAAAATTATATACCGTATGAAATCATATTAAACATAATATGAAACTCCAAAATAAGCATATTTGAAAAGATAAACAGTTGCACTATGTAGTTAAATGCTTTACTTGTTCTCGTCCTATACAACACTGATAAGTTGACTTGTGTGACACATATAGAAGTTCAAGTTTACGATTTCCAAACAAAAAAACTGTTTACCTACAACTTTCCTTCTAAAAAAAGTAATATCAACTTCAATAAGCACAATAACCATTTACGCGTAAGAACTTACGAGACTGTATACGTTTGAAAACTGTACGACCAATAAACTCTTGGAAACGTTGAGCATAATATAACGGATGTGTGACAGAAATAGTTTTCTAGTAATTTAACAATAAAAATGAGAAGAATAGTTTAGATCAAGTGGAAATATAGATAACTGATACAGGGGAGGCTCTAATTTATGGACGACCTCTGAGCGATGATAAGGGGACCTTGAGAATATCCACCTACATACTATGGCTAAATGAGGGTTAGGGTGAGGAATTAGATTTGGGGTCTTCATCACGAACTGACACAAGCTAAAATGTCAGAACCCGGTACTTGATATGATAAATCTGATTGAATCGTCCATAAATTATGATCTCCCCTTGATACACTTTTGACAAGCTGATTATCGTAGAGGTCTAACTAGTCCCGACGGATTGATATTCAATTAAATTTTGGCACATATTCCCTAAATCCATCCCAGAATTATATATCACTTGATATGATAGGAAGTGAAGATAATGAAATATGCTTTTACAAAAAATTTAAAGAACAAATGAACGGTTTCTGTCGATGAAAAAACATCACATACAACGGTAGGATCAGAGAGAGAAATAAAAGTTTCACAATGAAGTTCGATTTTTATATGCAAGTTTTTGAATTAAAGCTTAATTAAACCATCAGGACTGATCTTTTTCTGTTGTATAATACAGTTAACGTTTAGATAACGTGTTAGCTAACCCAATCGTACTACCTTTTTGATAAATCTGATGTCGGTATTAAACTAAAAAATATAATCTAATTCTTTGAATTCACAAGTTGAATGCCTATTGAATAAAGTATCAAATACAAAGCATAACGGCTTGTGAATAATCAGGATGTTAAATCCGTGATGATCTAACGCTGTATTTACCTTGTCTGTTTGCGGTTTAAGATGATATCGTAAGAGATCTAATGTACAAACACAAAAAATACATTTGGTGGTGTTGATCACTACCTAATAATTTTGTACAAATCAACATAAAAATTCAGGCAAACTGTTGAAGGTCAACTACAACATAGAACTCAATAAGTGTATACATCGGTTTAAGTTACATAATGCATTACACAGTGAAATGAACAAAGAAAGTTTCAAAACGAAACAGTCCAACTACGAGATCACAAAACTTCCAACATCCTAGTCCTGAGCTATGACTATTCCCTATCATCTCTCAATTGAAACAAACCGTTAAACAACAAATGATGAGAGATGGACAAATTGAATAAAATTTTAAAAATAGAAATATTAGCAGAAATTATTTACAAGTTTTGTTCCAAACGTCGCAACAAACTTCAACTGATTATCTAACGATATTATCCACATGTAGAACGCACATTGAAGGATGCATACAACTTAGAATAGATATAAAATTCATAATACTTACTCCATCAGCTACCAAAGATTTGAAACCATGTTCCATTTTCTTTAAAACTCGATAACTTTGTAAAATATCAATGACACCAATATACAACAACAATCGATCACCGTTAGTATCACGTGCAGGAATACCTCCAGATCTGACAGAATGTTATTCAAAATATAAAAAATGTACAATGATAATAAGATGAAACCTGTGAACTATTATTGGAAAACAGTTTCATGTTAACTTTTTCAATGAAAGATATATATACATACTTGAGTAACGAAGTATGCACACACTCGTTTACGTATAACTTCAGTGTTTATTTTTCTACAAGATCTGAATTGATCTTTTTAATGTTACAAGAAAAATCAGATAGATAATAGATGGCATAGTGGTGTATTGACTAGTTTCGAATGTTGAATGGATTTTGTTGGCGAAAAATGAGGTTTGAAAATGAACGAAAGAGGGAAATGATGTCTTCAGTACGATTTAGGCGTGTTGTAGAAAAATAGTAAGCTACGTAATTATCAAACAATATGCAAGTATAAACCGATAGAAAACACAGACATACATAAAAAGGTGTCTATTTGTCAAAAATTGATAACGAAAAGAAAACTGATATAAGTAACTTTTGTCATTAATTCAAAAAAGAGTAAATTTGATTTGGCGCTTTATATTATTAATTGACTAAACATGATAAGCAGTTTACAAGCGACTTGCTTAATGATATTCCAGAAATTCTGGTAAAAAATTATGACTGCTGGAATTCAGACGTTTTGGAAGAGAAACAGTTATAATTTTTAGCATAAGATAATTATCAATTTAGATCGTGAATTGACAAAAGGTGAAATTGTACCCCAGAACGATAACGCAATGTTCTAAGGGTTAAGCGATCTCCATAAGGCCCGAAGATCCTAGTTTTGATCGCTGGAGGTCGTGGGTTTTCATTACTTAGAAGTTCCGTACTGGGAAAAAACAGTTATCCAGTTCCTCTCGTCTTCCAGTGATCTCACAATAGAGATTAACTTGTGATAAACAACCTATTGACGCTATTTATAGTAGTTCAATGACCAATTACAATACTGAGTGCAAATAGTTGAATATTAAATTATGAATTCAGATTTACGCGATTCGACTAAGCACACCCGGATGATTTCTACGGTATTCAACATATTTTTCATAAGGAACTGTTAATAAAGAAAAGTGTTATGATAATGACTAATAGCTAATGTAGTTAAACTGGGTGAATTGAAAATATATCGATATGCATGATTTGATTACTCATGAGTAGTAGCAATAAAATGGAGTAAACAACCAGCCACGTCTTCAGAATTTCAGTCAGTGGATAGTGTGAACTGTGGTTAAGTACAAAATGGTGCCAATGAGAGTGACGAAAGCAAGGGCAGGGTCCCTACAATTGACGAACATATGGAACCCAAAACAACTGTAAACCAACATACAAATTAGAATCTTCAGTACGAACGCCAAGACACTTCTACTGTGAGGAGCTGAAACTTGAAGAACTACTATAACCATCATTAGAAAAGTACAAGTACTTCAGCAGAAACTGCTGTCTACACAAGATACTCCAGATCCGTTCGCCGGATAACATCAGCAACAACCTACTGTGGCAGAGAACAAACCAACTTCCAGGTGAAGAGGAATTTGAGGGTGGATGCTGGAGGTGGACAGGACATATATTGAGAAAAAAATCAAACCGCATCACGAGGAAAGCCCGTGCATGGAATTTTGAGGGGAAAAGGAAAAGAGGAAGATCTATCGACATATTGCGTCAGAAATTGTATGCAAACATCAAGAGAATGAATAGCAATCGGACAAAACTGGAAAGGAGAGACCAGGACATAGTCGAAGAATCTTGGTCGACGGCCTATGGCTCCGCGAGAGGTTACCAGTATAAGTAAGCCAATGTGAGTAATGTTCTATCTTATTGTCAGAAACCAAAACTACCAAAAACCACGAGTCCTGAATCGAAGAATATCTAAGGAAATACTAAGAATTACAGAAACTGTTCGGAATATAAATCTATTATTTTCCAAGTAAGAAACACTAAACTACATTTGTTGACCAACGATACCTTTTTGATAATTTCGATATTTCATTGCCTTCTAATGGAGAGTCAAAAAAAACAAAGCGAAACGAGTAAAATTAATAATTGATGATCAAACATACGGAATAAGTTCACGTTCTTCCGATTCTAATTCAACTGGTTCTGCACTTGCTTTAATGGACTCCATAGCAGTACAATAAGCAACAACACGTTTTTGTGAATGTGTTTTATGTACGCCGCGTTGAAACACCGATTTATCATCTTCATCATTATTAGTATTATGATCACTTGGTGTTTTTGTTTCATCATCAACACCGGATGTGAAATGAGCATGACGCGTAGGCAATTGTGAACCGTTTGGAGAAGATGGTGATGTTTTATTACTACTTTCATTGACAGTACCTAAAAGTCCACCACTACCCACACCGTTTGATGGCGAAGAAGATTGATTAGTATTATTCTCATTACTCTTATTAGAAATATGAGATATTAATCCGTTGGATTTCATTTTTGGGATTGAATTCGGAGATAAGTCAGACGATTCATCACCTATTTATAGTAAAGAATATATATATATACTGAGATTAAACCGTATCAGTATTTGTGCACAAAATAGTTTAAACCACTTGAAACTCAAGGGTATTGTCAATACATTTTAGGAAATGTATTGAACATAAACAAAGAAATCTATTGCATGGTACAATATTCACATATTACTTGTATTTATTTATCTACTCGAGATGTAACACTATTAAATTTAGGTGTGAATTATTCTCAGAATATTCAATACATCAATTCCAGGGTTAAAGTAGATACACCAAATTGAATACTATGTAATAAATGAATGCGCTAAAAACATGAAAATACATCCCAGGTTTGCCAAAACAGTGAGTTGAACTTCTGAAAAGGAGGTCACAAATGCTCAATCGTATGAAGGCTATTCAAGCGAGAGACAAAAAGAGAGTGGATGCCTTCCAACATTTACCGTTGCCGGGAACTCAAGAAAACCCCTTGAAAAAGCGAAAAAAGTTCTGAAAACGCTGAGAGGCATCTTAGTCGATTAGCATTTAACAGAAGTTTTGTCTGAAACTTTTAGAAAGTGCAAATTCATATGTCGCATTTATGATTGGATGATTATCTATACCGCTACTATGTTTAGCAGCGTTCCGGAATTTCGCGGAAGCCCAAGGCCATCTATAATGCTATAAATACCCTAGATTTTCTATACATGAAAGAACCTTTGCATTAAAGATAATTTTGAACAAATTGAGCGATAAGTGTCGCTAATTGAATTCATGTTCCTCTAGCTGTGATCATCATCATCATCATCTCTGTACGAATCATTTTAGATTATTCAGACATTTCAATGGTTGATGTGATTTTTAATTTTTGGTTACCAGCAACGAGACTCACCAGTTTATCAATTGTGTTAATTTGCTGAAATAATTTGAATGCATTTCTAATATACATGTTACAACTGAAAAATAACTACTGTAACTTTACACATGGAAAGTGAAGGAAAACATTTATGTTCAATGAAGGCGTTTGTTTATATTGAAATTAATGAGGATCTGGATTTTGAATAGTTAAATGAATAACACTTTTGTCACCGGTTAATCAATAAGTAATAACTGAATGAACACAATTTACAAATATTGTAAGATTAAACTGATTTACTGGGTTATTTACTTCTTAACATCTTCTGTTTCATTTTTAGTGTGTGTGTGTGTGAATAGGTCTTTTGTTTCGGAATTAACTTGATTAATCTTTATTCTTTGTGACAATACATGGTCTATTCAAGACAGGTGTTATTTGAATTTTCATTTTATATAAGAAAGGGATATTACAAATATATTACTTATTTATATGCATTAAAGAGTTTTTTTTTCCATATTTCGTACCTTTTCTCTTGCGTTCAAGTTGCTGTGTAAATCTAGTTTGGGGGTTACTAAAAAATTTACGAAACAGAATCTAGCTTCCAATTGTAAATAATTACATGCAGTTTGTCCCCCCTTTATGAATTTGTATAAAGCCAAAACAACAATTAAGGCAGAAAAATAGGAATTCACTATGTTTCGTGGTTTCTCATCAGCTGCTTACGACCATATATGTATTAAGGTGTAACGTTGAGGTATGATATAATTCGGTTTAAATTACATTTAACTTGATAATACTGACCTATATCTCTTCACCAATTATATATTTTGCCTTGATGTAACATCCTACAATCATATATTTACCAGTTATTAACTAACGATATATGAAATACCGTACAATCAAGCGATGAAAAGAAAATTTAAAATAAAAGAATGTACAAAACATCGAAAGTGCACATGAAAATACAGTCTACAATAAATGATTTTCTTTATCTTCTATCAACGATAAACGGATATTCGATTGTCAAAAACAGTAAATGTTATCTTAGTTACTCTCTTATTACAAGACAAATTTACACAAAACCGAATGACTGGATGTATAACAACAAACAAACATATGTGAATAGTTTAGTTTGCAGAGGTTTCAATTATCCTCTTGTTGATAGTCTTGACTGAATTTTTATCAATTTTAGTTGACACGTACCTAAACTGTGCGAAGTGATATAGCTATTTTTGTCACAAATTTTATAAAATACATGAAAATCTTAAGAATCAAATTGAATTCATACAAGTCGAACTGGCCAGTGGCTATCTGGACTCAGTAGATCAGTGAATAATGCTTCGAGCATTTGGAGCGAAAGGCATTGTTACTGAGTTCGATTCCCAGTATAAATATTAATACTGCAATGAAGATATGACCGAAATATGTGTCCTGGATCCTACTGCAATTCAAATTCCATCTATTCTATGGAACATGTGGAAATACATCTTGTTCATATAGGGAAATACAATAAACTATATTATGTAAAATGAAAATTCAAATAACACCTGCTTGAATAAACCATGTATTTTCACAAAGAATAAAGATTAATCAAGTTAATTCCGAAACAAAAGACCTATTCACACACACACACTAAAACTGAAACAGAAGATGTTAAGAAGTAAATAACCCAGTAAATCAGTTTAATCTTACAATATTTGTAAATTGTGTTCATTCAGTTATTACTTATTGATTAACCGGTGACAAAAGTGTTATTAAATTAATTATTCAAAATCAGATCCTTAATTAATTTCAATAAAACGCCTTCATTGAACATAAATGTTTTCCTTCACTTTCCATGTGTAAAGTTACAGTAGTTATTTTTCAACATGGCATCAGTGTTTGAAGTCACTAACTTCTAGCCTGAGCCATGTTGGCAGATGCAGACTACCTGGTTGGGGTCCGCGTGACCATCGTAACCAATGGTTGGAGACTCTAGGTGACATGGCTCAGAATCGATCACAATGGCGTAGGTGTATACACTCTTTATCTTCCCTTAAACTATGAGATTAAAATTGCTTCATATCTCTCTTCCTTCCTGTACTATATCCTTATATACAACCTTTCTTTATATACTACCACCACTAAATTAATTACTTCTATGAATCCGGTGTTCATCTTGTTGTGCTAACGAGGTATGGCAACTTGGACCGATGCATATATGTGCCTGGTCCTACGTTGTAGCTGACTGACTGACTGAGTTATTTTTCAGTTGTAACATGTATATTAGAAATGCATTCAAATTATTTCAGCAAATTAACACAATTGATAAACTGGTGAGTCTCGTTGCTGGTAACCAAAAATTAAAAATCACATCAACCATTGAAATGTCTGAAAAATCTAAAATGATTCGTACAGAGATGATGATTACAGATGGAAGAACATGAATTCAATTAGCAACACCTATTGCTATAGATTATATAATTCAGCGACCAGACCACAAAGTCATTTCGAGATACAGTGAGTAGCATTCAATTTATGCAGCTCAAATGGTAGGAAATAAGTGTTTGATCGGAGCAGGATATTCATTCATTTAAATGCGATCCATATATTATTGTAAAGCGGAACATTCCATTGAAAAATTTTGAATTCATATGCCAACATAATTATCACCTACATTTACTCATTGCATAGGATAATGCATAAAATGTTCAATTAACTGAAAATTTTTATAGTAAAGTAAACAATAAACACTTACCACGTTGATTTACAGTAGTTTGTTTTTCAGATGCCTGTTTACGAGCGAGCTAAATGATGTGGAAGTAAAAACAAGAGAAAATTGGAAAGAATTTATACATAAACATGTAGTCAGAATTTTGTGGTTAAAAAGTAATGATAATAAACTATTTACAATCAGTAGCTCAGTGGATAAACTCATTGAGTGTCTGAAATGAGAAATACTGAAATCGGCGAACATTAGTGGGAAGTCAGTTGAATAATCATGAACCGCGTTGCTCTTAAAATCCTCACACTATCGTGGTATTTTTAGACTACTGAATAGGAAAATAATGGTCAATATTTTTATCTTCAGTCAATCTTCGTGGATAACCATGATCACAATTCAATATCGTTTAGTTAACGTCAGTTCATGGTGAAAATAACAGGATTGAACAAATCTCTAAAAACAGATTAACTGCAAAAGCCATCGCCTCAGCAAATAACGCAAAAAGACACAAGATTCCAGTCACAGTGTGAACATTAATAATTGGATGAGGGTACATCTAACTAACGAAACCTGAACAAAACAGAACGCCAGTCCTGGAATTCATGGTTAATCATTGTCAAACTTTAACGAAAACTAAGTAACAATAGCTCAGTATGCAGAGGCGCCGTTAAAGGTTGAACGATTGCCGCCCTTAACGATAAAAACAGGACAATACAAATCTCGATAGTGTAATAAGAGAACGAAGATTATCAGAACTATATGATATATTAGCGCAATACATTTCGAACAATCTGATCAAACATATACTTGTTAAGGACATTTATATATAAAAATAAAAGGTCAACTAGACTGGAAATGGAGGGTAAGAATAGACAAGGATAATAATAATAACAAAACTAACGTGAAAAAAATTGAAACATAATCACTCTAAATAATAAGCTAATATTACCAGGGTAGGTTTAAGGTGAGAGAAAACTTTTTTTGAATACACAAAAAGAAGCAAACGACCCGATAACAGTAAAGGATAAACATCCATCATCCTCTAATGCCAAACATATAATCGAAACAGGTCGAAAGATTGATCTTAAATCAGCTTTTGTGGTGTCGTATAAAAGTGTACAAGGGCGAATACTAAGGTTTATTGAAGCCTTAGCCATACGAAAATCAAGTGTGATCAGCTTTCAAATTGTTTTCAAACTACTTTTATTATTATTATCCTTATCTATTCTTACCCCCTATTTCCAGTCTAGTTGACATTTTATTTTTATAAATAAATGTTCTTAACAAGTATATGTGTGATCAGATTGTTCGAAAGGCATTGCGCTAATATACCACATAGTTCTGATTATCTTCATCTTCTTATTACACTATCGAAATTTATCAAAGGGACTAATTGCTTTAAATTTCTTAAAAGAAGACTCCCTGCACAATATAAATCGTTACAGTTACTACTACTATTAATAGTAATGATAATGACAGGGATACATCCGGCTGAGTTCCAAAATAGAATGAAATCCGAGTCCTGGATTCGATCATTAGCCCCTTGATATAGTAATGAACCTTTAAAGACTGTATCATAAAACTTTTGATGTGAATAGGATTTAACAGTTGATTAATGATCATTGTGAAAGGATAATTAAACTTAACATTTTTATTCATGTTTTTTTCTCACTTAACAAATAACACCAGAGAAATGTTGCACATAAACAGTTGAAAAGTATATATATAATACGTATCTCGATACAGAACGGTTATTGACCTGGTAACAGAAAGGTGGAACGCGGTCGGGGAGGTGGAACGCAAATAATTAGAAATAAGTCCCGTGTAAAAACAGACACAAGAGGAACAGATTTTAACAAGATTTTTAGAATAACATAGTTTCTCATCAACTGCAAGTGTGGCCTAAATTTACATTCATAAGATTATTCTAAAACATTATACCATAATTAATGAAGTGTAATTCGAAACAATGTAACCGTGAAGATTAATTAGTATTTATGCGCTGAATATACAGTTACAAAAAGAAAGGGGTGAAGTTATGAATAATACTAATAATAATGATAAAGATGATAATGAATAAAACGAACTATTAAACAACAGTGTGACATTGATCGGTTCATGATCTCAATTAAAACTCAACAATTTTTAAAACCCCATGCTGATAATTATCATGTAATCACTAACGACTAGCCTCCAGAATTAATTCCCGGAGTTCTAGTGAGAAACAGTGACCAGTGAAGTTCAACAGTATCGGGTATGAGGCAGTTATCCATCGAAGACAATGTAAGATGGTGGCGCAATACCGTGGACTGGTTGAAGTTAGACATTAACACTGTTCGATGCCGGCTCAGTTGTCTAGAGGCTAAGACAGAGGGTCGTAGGCTCGAATCCCGTGTGCGGGATCGTGGATGTGCACTGACGAGGAGTTCCATACTAGGACAAAACGGTCATCTAGTGCATGATCTCAATTAAAACGAGAGATAACCAAGCCATGTAGTTGGCATAAAGTTCAAGCCAGCGTCGTAAGTGAACGTCAATGGGATTTTTTTTTAATATATTAAAGAGGTTATGTATACCACAATTTCATTCTGTACAAAGAGTCTGACGGTAACCGTTTCTGCGAAGTGGAATAAAAGTGGTGCTCGCTGCTTGCTAATTATTTTAAATACCCTTATGATGCTGACGTTATTTTCAACCACAACGTTAGCTTGAATATTTGGGTGGACACTCATTTACAAACAATTTCTTATTATTCAGTGTCTCTTTAATATCATTTATAACTTCACTCCACTCTTTTTATGACTTTGTCTTCAACATAAAAACAGTGATCAATTTTAATTATTACGTTAAATATGTTATTTCCTCTTGTTATTTCTCATGTTTCAAATTAAACTTCATTGATTATAGCAAAACGTTTTAGGATAATATTACAAATATATATTTAGGCCATTTTTAGCTAATGGGCAGCCCTGAAATACAATGGATTCGTGTTATTCTACAAATCTTGTTCTCCTCGTTTTAATTGAATCTAACAAGAGATCAGGATGTAGGAAATAATAATATTTCATTTCAGAATGAATTAACCAAGTGAAAATAATTAATTTGAGATGTCAAAATTATCTAATAATCAATGTTGTGTTTATCGTGAATGGTCAGTCAGTTACAACGTAGAACCTGATACTTATGTACATCAGTCCAAGTTGCCATACAACGCTAGCACAGAAAGATGAAATTGTTAAGCCAAATCTCAGAATACTAGAGGTAGTGACAGTATTAGGAGTAATAGAAAAGACTAGGCATCAAAGATAAGATTCGAGAAGAAAATATAAAATTAGTGAAATAGAAACAAAAGTTAAGAGGAATTCAGAATCCCAGGAAGCGGGAGAAAACAAAGAATGGATACACGTGCATCATTGCAACCGATTTTGAGCCGTGTCAAGGTCTCTACCCATTGGTTACGTTGATCACGTGGACCCCAACCAGGTAGTCTATACCAACTAACATGGCTAAGTCCAATTTTCAATAATTTCATGGACTGATGCCATATCTTGGTTTGGCCGCTCCTAGCTTCTTTCTAGCCTACTCCTACAACAGGAAACCGTCCGTCAAGGTAGGCGGTGGCTAGGTATTCGTAACACATGTCCCGACCGCCTCAGTTGATGAACATTTACTACGTCATCAATCGATTTGTCATCCTTACCTAGTACCCTATTTTTAACCCAGGCATTGGTTGCTTTGTGGGCGGGCAATGCTTCAAAGACATATATATGGTTGAATACCAGTAACCTACGAATATTATCCATTTTTGATGGCCATGTTTTGGATCCATAAAGTAGGACAAAGAGAACTGGTGCGCAGTAAACTCGTCCCTTCATTGACAGATGGATGTCTCGCGTACGCCACAAGTGACGCATGTTGACAAAAACCAATTAAGCCTTTTGAATGCGTGCCAAGACTTTGTCAGACACCAGACCATTATCGCTAACGACAAGTCTTATTCATGAACGCAATATATATATCATGTGTACAATAAACCCCTAGTACTTCAAAAATACCATTACCAACTATGAAAAGGGTAAGATTATCGGAGTCCTAAAAGCTACCTGTTTATAAAGTATGAAACAAATAATGAGTAAAATTACGCGTCAGTCCACCCCATCCCCTTCATAGTACACTAAAATGTACTTAGAAGGGAGTTAAAACATTTTTTGTAGTAATTGATTAAAATGCTCTACTATTATTATTTTATAGTAACGGAAAAAATGATTTCATTTTTCGTCACATCCTTCTATCAATTTATCTGATCTGACCAAATCAATAAAAATAGAACTAAGCACCAATCAGAGAAAGACAATTATAAATCTTGGTATGATAACATCAACAAGAAAAAGGAAATGAGGAAAGAGGAATGAAAAAGAAATGAAAACCGAAATGAAGTAAGTAAAATAAACATAGACTTTGAACGGCGTAAACCGACTAAATTGATTGAAACAAATAATTAATATTTGTAAACTAACATAAAAGAAGTATGCCTTGAACTGTGATTTATTACATGAAGGAACTTATTTTCTACAAATAATGCAAATAATGTGAATAATATGTATATATTTATTACCTTAAAATAAGTCTGTATGTTGGTTGGTTATTTGATGCGTATATATATATGGATGATGAGAAAAAAAAACCTAGAATTAACCCCATTCTAAATTTTAATGATGACCCGGTGTATTTATTCAAGTAATTATGTCACATGTTATGAAATTTGATAAAGACAATTGGCAAATTTTTATAGTTGAAATCTTGAGTCAATTGAAGCTAGACCACCATGGAAAACCCGGAAGCACTGGTCGGCCGTTTCGTCCTATTGTGGGACTCCTCAGCAGTGCACATCCACGATCCCGCACTCGCGAGACTCGAACCCAGGACCTGCCAGTCTCGCGCCAGAGCACTTAACCAATAGACCGATTGACTCATGATTTCAACTATGAAAATACTAAATTCTCCACAAAACCCCTTCTGATCTATAATCATATGCTCACTAGTGACTGGCTTCAAGAGATATTTCCTTGAGTTCTAGTGGGAAGCAGTGACCAGTGGAGTTCTACCAAGTCTGTTGTAGAGATATCAACTCACTGAAGACAATTGGTGAACGGTTGCTCAAAATCGTGGATTGGTTGAAGTAAGACATTAACACCGGTTCAGTGATCTATCGGTTAAGTGCTCCGGCGCGAGACTGGCAGGTCCTGGGTTCGAATCTCGCGAGTGCGGGATCGTGGATGCGCACTGCTGAGGAGTCCTACAATAGGACGAAACGGCCGTCCAGTTCTTTCAGGGTTTCCATGGTGGTCTAGCTTCAATTGACTCATGATTTCAACTATGAAAATACTAAATTGGCAAATTGTCGGAAAATTTCATTATCAACAGCTGATTTGTTGAATTCATGTTAAAGAGATAGAAATTTCAATTTGAATAAGCAAATAGTCAATTCATATGGAATTGTTTCGATTATGAAAAGGTTAAAATACAACTCAATAATTGTGATATCTGCCGTATTCATTAAACTGAATGTATATAATAATATATCAAGCTTTTCATAGTGAACTAACCGGAATATATTAGGATTTGTTGAGCAAATATGACGTGTAAGTCATTAGTTAAACCACAAAATTACAGATATTTTCACAGAAAGGCAGCAAAAAGTATAGTAGACATAACTGAACGAGAAAGAATTGGATACCTAGCAAAATAAATATGTGGGTCAATCAGACATATTATATGCCAGTTCAAGGTCGAATGATAAGAGCACGATGTTGGCCGAGATTTCGCTCAGCTTTCGAGGGATACAGATATACTCTATTGGTTGAAATTCAGTCCAATTATCCGAGGAACATACATCCATATTTATAAATGAGCTTTTTTACATATTTCTATTCACTTAGCCAATAAAGCCTATTATTCCGTTTAGTGTTTTTCCATTCTATCAGCAAGTTAAGCTCGAGTATAGGATTTGTGTATAACAATTTCAGAGTCAGGCGACTGCGTAACATAATAAAAACCAAGTGGGATCATTTGAAGTTTTCAAATATGAATTCCGGTTGTTTACATCGTATCACTATTTTGAGACATAATTCTGTCTCGAATCCAAGTGGAACCAGCCTAGCATCTTAATTTCTAAACTTAAGCTCAACATGAATAGTGTTCAATCGACTCACTACACTGAAATCCTTTGATCATATTCATGATCTTTCAATGTTAAAATCACGGATTGATCATAACCAAACAACTATTGAAAGCCAAGTAGCAATGGATAGCTATTTCGTTCTGGTATGAAAACACTCCGTAGGGGTGCGCATCCATGATCTCATTGTCGATTGAACATCAAACCTTCAGGTCTTGCAGTGAGCATTCAGTCTTTACACCACTGAACCGGTATCCAGTAGTTTATTTTTAGGAGTTGTAAATAGTGAAAAATAAAAATTTGAAACTGTGGATAATAATGACTATAGAATAATAATTATGATATACATGGGATAACATACAAACTTAACAATGTTACGAAGTTTTGTAAATGGGTACAAAAATATTAGAAATGGGTGAAGGTCAGTAGAAGTAAAATTCAGTAAACCAGGAAAATAATACAGTAAATATTCTTATTCTTTATAAAAAATTAAAGAAGCATCTCACTAACTCGTTCACGTTTAGCTTGATCCAAATTGTGTATACCTAATAGAAGGGAGTAGTCCATAATTCGAAAAGATTTGAGCACCTTCAATTGGAAGAGAGAAAAAAGGTATGATAAATCGTAACAGAAATAAACTCAATCAAAAGCAAAAAAACTTGTAAAAAGGACATTTTTATGAGGTCGATTCTATAAAAAATTGTTATAAACTGATTCTTCAGATGGGTCAAGATTTCCGGAGTAAAAAATCAATTTGAGAAAAAACCTACAAAACGTGATTGACTAACTGATTTCAATTGTCCTAAAATTTTGTACTGATTTGATGGAATAATGTTAATAAAATTTTCCTACTGAGATCATGAACCAACCAATGATAGACCACCATTGCAAATCTGGAAGTATTAAACGGCCGTTTCGTCCCAGTATGGAACTTCTCATCAGTGCACATCCACGATTCGAGCCTACGACCCTCTGTCGCGCGCGAACGCTTAGCCTCTAGACAACTGAGCCGGCATCCAATGGTGTTAATGTCTACCTTCAACTAATCCCCGGTTTCGAGCAATTATCTTCCATTGCTTTCACACCCGAAACAGTTGAACACCACTGGTCGCAGCTCCTCATTAGAACACTGAAAGTTTCGTTTCAGAGTTAGTAACTAGTAAGTATATGATAATGGACATAAACATTAATATTTTTATTCATATAATGTCACACCAATTTTTGTACATTACGTCACAATGGGTAAATGATAACTAATGAAGCAGTATTCAGTTAATCATTATAGTATGAATATAAATAATTTATGTAAGCAGCTTTGAACCATACAATCACAGTATGAGAACTGAAATGGAAGTACTTAGGTGTTGATGACAAAATAACTAGAGAAGAGGTTCAAAGCAAAGGACCTTTCAATTGAAAATTGAATGATGTGATCATTAAACTACCACTCTATAAACAATAAATTGTAATACAAACCATCTAGACTAATAGAGTAATGAAATTTATTCAGTATGTTTTCCACTGATATTCAATTACATTTACATTTACAGTAGAAATTACGAATCAATGAAAAGAACACGTATATGTGAAAGTATTCGTGTAACCATTGAACTGTTTTAATAAAAACTCCGACTTTCATTGAAGGTAGTTTTCATTAGGAGATAAAGTCACCCCGGGAACAATTGGAAATCAGGAATCATTGAACAACTGCATATTGACTTCCAAGTTCGCCAGATTTTGCAGTACGCATGACTAACTGACTCTGTCCGAATAGCATGCGGTACTGAGTTGGGAGAAATTTTGAAAGCTAATTGAGAGTTAACACATACATTAGCTGAATTTGTGGAATTATCTTTACTGGCGTACGTAAAATCATAGTAGATCCAAAAAAACCATTCCCCGTGTGATTTTTTAACTGCTATCAATTGAGGATCACAGTTACTATTTGAATACACAATAGTCTATGCAGAACTATCTATCTTTAGAAATATCTATTAAATTATACATGTTTTTGATGGTTTGGTTCTATGAGATGAATGATTTAATCATGAATCATTGTTCTTCTATACAGCATCATCAACACAAACCTCAGGTACAAGTGAAGCATTTTAATCTTCCCACATATGAGTGACAGCTTGTCCTGTCAACTTTGATTTTGACTGGTTATTGTCGACCTTTAACGTGTCATTGTCTTCATCTTTAGCTTGACTGACTCTTCCTCTGATAAAAAAGGGAACTCAAACATCATTTACAAAATAAACTGTTTCGACTGCGAGAAACACAATATCACACAAAGTGGGTGCTCTCTTCTTTATCATCTGCACAAACACCAACTAGTTGTTAAACGCTATGATGTATCTTCACTTATAGCAATCCACGTGGACAGTTGTGGATACATGTTCGACCGAAAAAGTGTTGAAATTTCGGATACGGGAAATACAAAGAAGACCAGGGAATCTTTGGAAGCCTGGCATTCAGGTCAATCCGTAGTCAATAAACATAAAGAAATCGATCTAATTCATCAATCAACTAGAAAAATCATAAGCGAATATAGGATCAAGAATTAATCAGAATAAAGATGAAGACAATGACACGTTAAAGGTCGACAATAACCAGTCAAAATCAAGGTCGACAGGACAAGCTGTCACTCATATGTGGAAGGATTAAAATGCTTCACTTGTACCTGAGGTTTGTGCTGATGATGTTGAATAGAAGAACAATGAAAGATTCATGATTCAACCATTCAGCTCAAAGCATACAATACAATATTAATTACATTTAGATGTCACGCATAACACCTGAAGATGCTTGGAATTAGGATTTTAATTCACTACGATGCTTCAGATTATTAATTATTTGAAAAACATTGATTGGGAGGATCCGAGTGAAAAATGATAAGGAGTAATATGTAACCAGTACAACAAGAACAGAATACAAAATCTTGTAAACTTCCTAAATAATTACATCATTTAAAAAAATAATTTGGTGGAAAAGGTTTAATGACTTACGAGACAATCTCTCTCTATCGTTTTGAGGAGAGCATCATAAGTTTCTGCCTCTAACCAGATTCCATCTGGATGATTCTCACTAATAAAGAATAAATTTTAAAAAAATTCAAAGATATTAATTTTTATAGATACAGGCAAACGGAGAATATAACATTGTGGTTATTCTGTAGTAAAATAACTCATACCCCAACACGTACCTTAATACAACTTGAAAAAAAGAAGGATTTAAACAACTTACATCGATGGTATCTAGAATCAAATAACATTTATAAACTATAAAACTAAACTGAGGTACACACTGTACAGGATTATGTACAATGATGTATTTTGACTATTTACATACATATTTCGAAATGTATGTATGCATCTAGATATGTTACTACATTTGGTTCAATAAATAGTAAACTGATGTGATGATGCAAAAGTTTGATTGTATCATTCATTTAGAAATGAGAAGAGACTTATATGTCTCTTATCAAACCGTTGCTATTACGTTAAATTTATACTTTCCCAATAAGCCCTTAATATAATCCACGTTGGCTAATATGGATGACATGCTATTCCTAATAACTTACATCCGATTGAATGAGGTTTGTTTTAAGTAATGCAGAAACGAGTTCAATAGATGAGTGAAATTACAAATAACTACTGAAGTGCTTACGACACTTGGTATTAGTCAGTTATAGATTCTGACACAAATGTGCGCTAGACCAAGTTGCCAGACAACTTTAGAGAAATCAAACGAAATTAACAAGATGAATAGTAAAGAAGCTAAAATAATACGATAGCAATGAAAATGTGAAAGACCAAACATTAAGAAATACGGTAAGAAAAGACAGAATGAAAACGCATAAATAATTGAAGAGTGGGACTGAAGATCAAGAAGAAAATACAGAGTAAATGCAACTGAGCCGTTGAGGATGATTCTGAGCCATGCCATCCAACGTCTCCAACCATCGATCGTGGTTACCACACTAACCCTGACCTGATAATCTGCTTCTACTAACAGTCAATGACATTACAGACTGATCCCAAGTCTTGGTTCAACCGCCTCTAGCTTTATTACAACCTAATGCCATACGAGTAAAACATCGCTCATCGAGGTACGTAGTGATTAAGCAAGCGTAATACACTTTTCTGATAATAATATGGAGGAAAGAAGTTGCCTAACAACTAGCACTTCAAGATGTATACATTATTACTACTAAATATAAATGCAGTGTCTATATTATCGTGTATAAGGTGTTTATCATTAAAACAAAAACTTGATGTTTATATTTTACGGGTAAGTATCTGCGTGAACGTGTATTATAATAATAATAATAATAATAATTAATATTATAAATGTGTATGACTGAATCAACGAAAACTATTTCCAACTAAAATCAGTCAAAATAGTTTTTAGATCAGTCCTACTCTATTTTGTTTTAAGCGTAAATAGAATTTTGTTACAATCCGAAATTGATGGTAAAAAAAATCTACTTCGAAAATGGACATAAAAATTTATCTTGTTCAACATTCAAGTTAACCAATTCATGCTCAAATCATTCAATCAATCCACAGTAACTAAAAGCGACTTGATCAGTCTGTGTTGATAGTGAAGTGGTGGTTGAATGATTAAAATCACTTGGCTTTCAAACAAAATACACCATAGATCGTAACGCTACACCATTTACGTTCGTTTGTGTAACCCCATAGAATAACTAGCCCTCACACAGAAAGAAAACATGTAGCTCAAAGTCGAGTAAATAAACCCATAGTTCGTTAATGAGTTACTTCACCGATAGTTATTAAAGTTATTATTTATTTATTTATTTGAACACATAAATATTGGTACGAGGGGGCACCAGATACATATGCGCCACACAGTACGCGGAATTCAGTTGAAACCATTTAGCAACAGATTGTTAGAGAAGAGGTAAGTAGAGCTACTACAATTACCACCGTTAAGGTCGCTTCTCGGTTTTTAATGGTTGTCTAGCTACAGTAGATTAGTAACATAAACTAAGAAATTCAATAATTTCCACAAAACCTTAATTCCGTTACTAAGAGAAAAATGTAACAATTAATCCAAATATTGTTTCTTAGCAGGAAAAGACCAAGCTATAATACCAACACGAAGAAAAGTTTGTTGTGATTATTTTAAAACTAACAATTATTATACAACGACACTTTAAATATACAGGATAGCAAAGAGAAATGAAAGAGGTTTCTGAGAAGCCTTTGGAGGGTTTCTAATGCTTTGATAAAAAACTACTTCACAGAATCAAAAGAAAATACAATTAACACTTCTAAATGGTGATAATATAAAATAGTTCAATAAATGTGATAATGAAGCCTAAGGAACCGATGGTAGAAGAGGTTAAAAATAAATGGTATGTTTTTTTTCCTAACTAAAGTGAGATTTGGGGCGTATATATATATATATATATATATATATATATGAGTGACCCAAACCATACCTCGTTCTAGATGTCAACCAGTGACTAATTGATTGATAATTAAACATCTCTTATACGCTCCGCAGAAGATATATACTATTGGCAAAGCTTAATGCACCAAAACTTTGAAAAGCCAGAATAAAAACAACAATATATTAGTGAAGAATTAAAACAAACGTTGTTACCAGCTATATTACGTTGCTTTGTCAAAGGAAAAAACCTGATGTGTAGTGAACCAGGGAGTGATAACTTCTAGCTTTGATATGGATACCACGATTCCCCTCTCTTGTTTAGCTCCAGTTACTCAGATCTCGAAAGTGAAATTTACTGATAGAAACCAACGATTAAGTTTACCAAACAATATACGCGTATAAAAATTTGTGGAAAGATGTTGAAAGCAAGCCACTGACCAATAGAGTACTAGTGTTTTTAAATGCCAGTAAAAATCAAGTATAGATCCCACTGAAAGTTTCGAATTGAAGATCGGAAATTCAAACTTACAAAGATAAAAATTACAAAATAACCAGTATATAAATAAGTTTTTTGAATTTAACATCTACAAAACTCTCGTGAAATTTGCTGCTTGAATAGCATGCTAAAATTACATTACTTCTCCTGGAGCCCTTCTAGGGCTACTGCCAGTCTTAAGCCCAGAGGAAGGAGGATTGGGCATAGGGTTAGTAACCTCATCCTGTAAAAAAGAACCTTGCTAATAAAAACATAAACCAAAAAAATCATTTAAACCATCTACAATCCCATGTCATATGGCAGCAAACGTAATTATGAACTAAAGCTGGTTTAAATAAATCAACCAACATGAGATAAGAACTTTTACATTAATTCAATTAAAAATGTAGTAGAATAATACAAAAATGACTTACATAAAATCGAGATCTTTTAGAGTTGGTGAACTTTTAGCGCGTTCAGCATCACTGGCCTGGCGACCATAAGTAGATCCTTTTAAATCATATTTTTCATGAATACGTACAGAAGAAGGTAGTAGGTTATTCATAACAACAAATCGGATATTTTTATGTCCAGACTATATATATTTGATTTAATTGATGAATGAAAATAAGTGAAAAATAATGTAAATATTGCTATTTCAAGTTACTATGTAATTAATGTAAATAATTCGGAAACATATATAATACCGGAAAATATACATGTTATCTAGTGGTCACATATACTTTTTTGCACAGAAATGTGAGATACACAAATGTCTAATACCATGTATACGATAGATAACAGTTCTCAAAGTCAATAATAAATGACACGGGACTTGATGGAAATACATAATAAACCAAGTTGATATAGTGAGAAGAAATGAATACAAGATCAAAAGTCAAAATATTAGTAGCAACAATTATAATAGACAAACAAACACAATAAATATCATTCTAAGGGAACGAATAAAACTGAGAAATCAAAAATAAAAATGATACTGAAACCTTAGATTTACAAAACAAAGCGGTAAAGGATCAATACATTAGCGCCACCACACCTAATTTTGCATTCACGTATTCGAACAATAAAAGTCATATATCCCAGCTAATCTAGTCGACGAAAGTTCTCAAACAATTCGCCATATGTACCTAGTATATCACTTCAAAACTTCTTACTACCTAATTCCACTATACATCCAAACAGTTTCAAAAATATTTCTGGTCAAATAAAAAGCAAATTTTTCATACTTTTATCTTTATAAGGGAATTTCCACAGCTAAGAAGTTAGACAGGAAACTGCTGAGTACAATACACACCCCTATAAAGGACAGACAAACATCTGTTCTAACTAAAATATACACATAATGATTGAAGCTTAAGGATAAGACGTTTAGACCAGTGAGCAAGGATTCTAAACTGTTTCAAGACCGCACATATCAATTTCTCGCCCATGAGAAGTATAAAAAAAGTCACCCTTATATATTAAGATAGATTACGATTATTCAAAATTATGAACAATTGGAAGGTGTTTCCGACAACATACAGAATCTGTGCGTTCCAACAAGCTCGATAGCTAATCTCCGTAGCATCTCAGCAATAACAATTTCCACATGTGACCGGAGATACAATAGAATAACTCAAGGAAATGCTTGATATTGAAAGTGAAAATTATAATACAGCATCTTTTTATATAACAATACCTGCGACCTTAGGGGATGACAAAATAACAAATTAAAGGTGAGAATAACCAATAAGATAATAGCAAAGGTCAAAGGGGGGAATTTAAACTGCAAAAGTTGCTGAGACCATTTTTGTTTGCCATAACTTTAAGCTATTAACAAAAGTAAAAAGTGGATACAAATTCGAAGCTTTCCCACTAATAAATAAATCATGAATACGGTTCATAACGTAATTAACGAATTAAAAACACAAAAACAGAATCATTAGACTCCAGTTAAGTGGTGAAGGAACTCGACGTTCAACTAATGTATAAGATTTTTACAGTCTACACATTACGGACTGACCTTTGCTATACAGGAAACACTGGACAGCTGTTTTGTCCTAGTATGGGACTCTTCATCAATCAGCATGCATGATCCTATCAGAGATCAAACTTAAGTCTACCAGGTTGCGCGGCACGTACTTAACTTTTAGACCACTGAGTCAGCATCTAACTGGTTTGCATTTCTTACCTCAATCAATCCGTGATATTATACAGTTATCATGTTATGTTTTATTAGCGAGCAACTAACTGACCTCATTAAGCATGTTTAAACTCCACTGGTCATGATTTCTTACTAGAATCCTTGGAATTAACCTTCAAAATAAGTCACTAGATAGCACATGATTATTATTGTTACAAGGGGTTTGTAAAGATTTTAACTACACTACATCTAATTCAGTTGAAACAACCAGTTGGTATCACACTAGTCTCAAAGAACAAAACAGCAGCAAAAATGATAAATACCAATCGGAACCGAAACATTCTGTAAATTGGATATGGTGATAAGCAATCCCAATATGCATAATAATAGGCAAAAAATGGGACTATTTGGTACATTTTACAGTATATATATACGTGGACAAAATAACCAATTACTATATAAATTTAATATAATTTACCTGATAACAATAAAGACCGTAATATTTCGGTAATAAAGTACGAGGGTGTTGCATTAAATTCATAAAATATTCCGGTAGTAATTTTTGTAAAAATTCACCTTCTTTATGTTGTACAGTTTTAATGATGAATTCATCATCTTGACTAATATAAAAAATGGAACCACTTGCACCGGGGTTTGAAAGCTCTTGAAGTGATTGGCTACATAAAGAGTTCTATGAAGGAGAAATAACAATGGAAGAAAACAAAAACACTTCAATGCAAAAAAGTAACGATAATTATGATCTAAGTTGATATCTAGTTCTATGACAAGAATTGAAGTAATTAAACATTTTGAGTTTTTCTGGGAAGTCTTATCAATTCCTAGTGAGTTCATGACTGAAAATAATTATGGTATGAAGACAAAAAAGCTATTTTTACTAGAAATCAACCTATCGCTGTCTACCCATTAACGTGACAGAAGGCTTCAGAAAACAGGTCACTTGGTTTCGCTTAACGATCGCGAAACATTACCTACGCAAATAAAAGACGTACGTTTAACGGTAGTATCTGATTCAAGATGGAGAAGCTCTGAAAGATGTGGAAACCTTCGCATACCTGGGAAGCATCAATGATGAACGAGGAAGACCGGATGCAGACATAAAGGTAAGGATTGGAAAAGTAAGGGCAGCATTCCTACAGTTGAAGAACATATGGAACTCAAAATAACTATCTGTAAGCCAACATCAAAGTCATAATCTTCAGTACAAACGTCAAGACAGTTCTACGGTACTGTTATAATTTCTCTTATCACGACCCAGCTATTCTTATTGCTTAGTATTCCTGGACACCGATTCACTCGACAAATCCCCAAATCAGAACACGGTTGAACAGGAACGAAATTATACTCCAAGTAAAAAGGGTGGATGGAAGTAGGAATTACAATAACAAAAACGTTGGTATATTTATAGTTTGTACACGAGAAGGTTCTAGAGTCTTCTCCAAGTATCCACTAGCGCTGATTGGTTAAGAAACAGCCAATCATCGTGCACCAACACAATCCTGTACGGAACGTGTACATGTACGGAGCTGAAACTTCGAGAACTACCATAACCATCATCAAAATAGTACAATTATTCATAAACAATTGTCTCCGTTGACCAGATACCATCAGCAACAACCTACTGTGGGAGAGAACAAACCAACTTTCAGTTGAAGAGAAAATTAGGAAAAGACGATGGAGGTAGATAGTACATACATTAGGGAAATAAGCAGACTGCATCACGAGATAATACGTAACTTGGAATCCTGAAGGGAAGCGGAAAAGAAGAGGACCAAAGAACACACTGAATTGTTAATTGGAAGCAGACATGAAAAGGACGAGTAACAACTGGAAAGGACTGTCCAGTACAGAGTTGGATGGAGAATACTGGTGGAGGACCTATGCTCTTCGATGAGGGGTAACAGGCGTAAGTAAATAAATCTGATTTAGGATGTCTACAAACCACTGGTCGTGTATGATAGAACTATTAAGTTAGTAATGTTAATAAAATGAATAGGGTACAAGCTCAAGTGTTACAGATCCGTTGATGAAATTTTGAGCCTCAGAGAAGGAATGAATTTAAACGTATATGGGTGACTGCCCAACTGATAGATACTTGACAGAAGTGGGATATTGGATAAACACTATGAATAAAGAAAAGTAATTCATTATTAAGAGTTAATGCACTCATTTATTATACTTTATTATACTTCATTTATTATACTTTACTAAATGTAAAAAATGACATTATAACATTACAAAAAATATGCTGATTATGAATTTCAAACTAATGACTAGTTTTTTAGTGTAACCTTGCAAAACAAAAAATAACTACCGGTAGTGATAAAGAATTTAGCCTCAACCTAGTGTACGTAATTTTTTTTCAACAAATTATGCACCGACTATTATGAACACACACACACAGGTATATGAACGCACATAAAGAGTTACATAGTCGATACTCAATTATAAACTATAAAAGTACATATTTGAAAAAGAAACACCAGTTGTGTACTTTTGATTAGGGATATGTAAAATGATGAATATAAAAGGAAATGTTCAAAAAAGGAAAAAATTAAAACACTATGAATAAAAGAATGCACACAAGTACACAACACTGAATTTTCACCCTATAAACACATTTATACACAACCCAATTGTTTTTACATTGACTACGGCTACTGTATGTACATGTGGAAGCTAAATACATTTAATCCGCCAGTTTCATTACTGAATGAGAGACTTGGCACAGATGTGTATTGGCGCACCAAGTTATCATACCATAACAACAACATAGTAAGAGATCAATAAAATGAAAAGCAAATAAGTGGAAATAGTAAAAAATAGTATCAATGATAGTGAAAACCACGCAGAAATGAAAGTGAGATTATATAATAACTAGAGAATTGAGTGGAATTATTATATTCATAAATTTTCTAATGTTTGCCATGAAATAACAGAATGAGAAGCATTATCTCTTGATAGTAAATATTGGTTAATAAGATCGACGTGGAAAATCCTATCGGAAACCTATACGGACAAAAGTATTGAGTAGACTTTCGTTAATTTGCCCACATCATCCACATCCACATGATAACAGCATTTATCTATCAAACCCCACGAATCCCATCACTTATATCAATACATCATGTAGACAACTATGGACGCATATTCGATTGGGCAACGTTAAAGTCTTGGACAAGCAATACCAGATCAGAGAATTTCTAAAAATATCGGCACTGAAGTCAGTCACCAGTCAATAAACAAATTGAAAGACAGCTAACCAATTAGAAGATTCATAAATAAGAACATGGTTAAAAAGGAAGTCATTCAAAATAAGTGTGCAGATAACAGGTGACAACAACAACCAAACCCAAGGTCGAAAGAACAAGCTGCCAGACATACGTTGATGTGACGCAAGAAGATTTAGCCTAAAAGTCAGATCTTAACAGACTGAAGAATGAATGACTTACAAGCTAATTTCTTCCAACCACATATTGCATTTTATCACGTTTATTTTGTGTTTATATTCTGCACATGCACATGTTATTTTGTTGCATAAAAACTATCCATCTGGCTAGAGCTCTTGTCTTTGATTTCTACTTATTCGTGAATTTGTACTAACAACACATTTTAGTGGGGAGCCATCATTTGGCCACATCATATCATTACACTTGTCTATCAATTAGCATCCTACTTATCTATTTTGACAATCGAGACGTCGCTCATTTATCATGAAAAATCCCCTGCATAACACCTGAGGAGAAGTTTTCACAAACCACTTCTATCTGTAACTTGCCGAAAATCGTAAAGCAAAACACATTAAAAGTGGAATGATAACCTAATGACTGAAATGTATGGATTCGAATGATTGGGTAACAGGTTTCTTCAAGCCGGTCCTGCTTACTTCAAGTTTGAAAAATCCGGGTAGTATTGAAAAATGTGACAAATTATAGTACATAGGCAGGTAATTAGTAAATAAATTATATTCATAAACAGTACAATGTTATGTGAATGATACGAGAAATTTGGGTATATTCGTCTTCATTAAGATGACATAAATCATGTGAAAGAACTATTCCATTATTAAACTGAATCTACTTCATTATTAGTAATGATAATAGGTTTCTAGTTCAACATAACACTGGCTTTCTGAATTGAGTAGCTTAGTGGATAATACGTTGGTATTTGAAGCAAAGGGTACAGGTTTCGAGTCTGAGTATGAACGTTAATAATGGGATGAAGGTACAACCAGCCGGCGAGTCCCGAATAGGACGAAACGCGCCTTCTAGATTTAAATACAAGCCACAATCCACCTATTCTGGATGCACATCATTCAGTTTAATTATTAGAGATAATCTGGTTAACAAACAATTAACAACATAGAATCACTTTAAAAGAGGAAACATTAGACTTACTAAGAAATCACGAATATCCAATTTATATGACTTTCGGAAACATCGAAAAGCCACAGGAGCATAAATTCTAAATCGGAAATCTGAATATGGATGGGCTTGTGTTGTTTTCGTGCCTTCACGAGGAAAATTAACTGTATCGATAATACTAAAATCCCCATATAAAAGATCACGATCAGGTTTTTGTTGTAATGAACCAATATGATGTTGTATACCAAGTTGAATAGCTCCTTGGAGTTCTGATGTAGGTTTCTATAGCAGAACATCATATTATAAATAATATTACCAAGTAATTTTCACAATTTCTAACATTTTGTTGTCAGTAATAAAATAACATGTAATTTAGTTAGTACAGAGAAACGAGGTAAAAGTATCCAAATAGGCAATTGATCATACACATGTGTATGATTATGACATATATATATAAATCACGAGAAAAACAACACGGCATAATTCATTTGCATGGAAAATACACGTTATTGTTGTCATAGTATCATGTATGGTGGTTTACTGTGAAATTTCGTTGTACGATCGTTTTTGTTTACTTAAAAATTTCTTGAACTAGTATTCTTAATAATTAGCTTATCTTAACAACAATAGCAGAAAGAACAATTAAATTGTTTGAGTTTTATGGAGCAGCCTATCAACGATTAAAGAGTTCAAGTTACAATCACTAAGTAGTGGAAGGTTTGAATTCCACTCTACCTACTATGGTTCGGGCAACCGGGTAGCACACGAGTATTTACTAGGTGAATAAGTTAACAATAATCAGGGTGGATGATCTAAATCAAAGTAGTAGACTTCATTGTATTACACTTTGGTTTTGGTTAGAGAACATATACTTTATAAGCCGGGATGAATGGTGGCTAGCAGTGGAATCCAGGATGCACGTTTTGTTTTGTTTCGGACTCGTTAGCTGGATGCGCCTGCATCCTAGAGTTGATCTTCACTCCAACAATCTATCTCAGTACCATTCGCTTCAAAGGCCGTCACGTTATCTACTTAGCTACTGAGACCAGACAGACACTGGCTTGAGCCATAAGGTGGAGTTTAATTCATTTGTATTGATTATTCGAACCTTCCCATTGATGTATGGGACTGCAATTGATTAGTCTATTTTTGGCAAATGTAGATCCTGCACAGATTATTTCAATATTTCACTGCTAACCACCATTCATCTCTGCTTATAATGCTTGTGACTGACAGAAATATCGAAGCAATAAGCATAGGATGCATGTATGTCAAGAAGAGACTGATCAATTGTAGTCCTAAGCATCAATGGGAAGGTTCAAATAATCAGTACAAATGAATTAAACATATACTTTATGATGACTTCGCCGTAGTCCCTTGATTTATATTTTGATAGTCTTTGGTGTCAGCCGACAGTTAAATTAGAGAGAACATATGACCAATTCGCAAAGCATGTTAATCTTTTTTTAATCGATACTTATTAGTGATATCTCATGATAAAAATAAAAACGCTTTATAATTCCACTGTTTAACATGAAATCGGTCAAATTTCAATGCAAAAAATCCAGAAATCATCATTCAGGATTAAACCAAGTGTTAAAACACAACAACTAAGGATATCATCGAAATTATAAACACCATGTTTCTATTTTTCAAATGTGTTCGGAGCGATTAGTATTTTACAGCAACCTTTTATTTACTTGTTTAAACATAATAGAGGCACCAAAATATATATGCTCCACACAAAAGGAAAATGTGATTGTAAAGAAATAAAGAGAGGTATAGTGAAAAAAACAGCAAACAAATGAAGGACAGACAGATGCCAGTACTCTACAGCTTTCTTTCATACCACAGCATTGTCATGAACTGACTACCTCCCAGCTTTTTCCAACTAATCCCAGTGTCAACAAATAATGCACGATTTGGAATTTGCAGGGACGACATTCGTCGTACATATTTAAGTCACCGAAGTCGGTGTTTCAAGATGATGACACCAACTGAAGTATCATCACTGCGCACGTGCACACGTTTTCGAACCTCCGCACCATTAACCTGGTGTTGCCATTGAATGTCAACAACCTTTCGTAGACAACGATAATCAAACAGGGAAGTGCTTAACATTCTGAATTCGGAGAGACTAGGTTTCACAAGCGCAGAACAAAACTGCCCTCATCTACGAGCCGTAAATCCGACTTTACATAGGCAGACTAATCCTACAAAGACATCCAAAGTGGGCCAGACTAGCATAAGCTGCTGTCTTCCAATATGCATCAATCGATCTTAACCACAATACCACCAGCACTTACATGGCTACTCAAAAAGAGTGTATAAACTACTTCCAACTGCTCACTAACAAAAGTGAGTGCCAGAACTGAATCCTGCCGGTCTCGTAAAAAGTTAATTTACATTTAAAAGGTGCAAAGAACATGCCATACCTATGGACACTGAAATCCTTGCCACTGGTTTACTACGTTACAACAGAAGTAAAACTAGCAAGCCTTACTTAGATCAAACCAGTAAATCATACTTTACCATAAATTAACCATGCAAAATTTTAAATCCTAAAAGCAATAACAGATTTTCTGACTAGAAAAATCAAGACAGACGAATTAAATCATCAGAATACAGATTTCAGTAATGGAGGCATAATGACACTCCATATTTCCTGAAAACGTAGTACATAACTCCAGGTCTGTCTGTCCACTGTTTTCTCTTCACTCTGACAACCACACCAGGATCCTGACGACCTGGTTATTCGGTCCAGTTGGCGATAAGAGAATACAAACCATTTGAAATAAAGCTCATTTTTAGCTTTTCAAGTGATTAAACAGCTAATGGTATCAGAAAAACATTGATAATGAGGACAGAGAACTGTCGAAACTCCGACATTGTTGCTTGTGATGTCTGCCTTGCAAGATTAGAAACATCATTAACGTATCCTGGGTTGGTAGTTTTGAAATGTAACTTAAATCATGTGTATTGTGATGACTCAAATAATGAACATAATTTAAGGAACTAGTGGTAGTAGGTTTCGTGTAACTTACCTTCTTGTACGTAACAGTCCCTTCTTCTGTAACACGTCTGTGTCCAATTTTTTTCTCCTTGCGAGACTCAGCATCACGTGCCTGGTTACGGGAGGTACTAGGGAGAGCAAGTTTGGTTGGGGAAGTATGACTGGGAGGCCCCGGTCCAGAAACATGGACTGATGTTAGGATAAATCAGAAAATAGGAATACAAATAATACATTGAATGATGAACGTCTCCAAGTGACATAACAAAATAATGAAAAAGTTTGGTAGAAAATACTTTCGAACGAAAATGAACCTAATACATTGGATGACAATTAAATGACTGTCCGGGTAACAAACACAAGCAAAGAGAAGAGGACTGTACTAGTAGTAGTAAAGACAAAAGTTTAATTAAAGTTTATAAAAAGCCTACATACATTTCATGGCATATATAAAAGGTCCTTCAGTAAATGTACAAAAGATACTGTGCAATAAAATATTTTTTTCTAATTGTTGTTACACATGATTAGGTTAAAAACAAGTACGACAACGAAGCAACTTAGTGGCAAGGAACAACTTGTATAAATCATAAATATTAGTAACTGATTCAATATTTGGATGCAACGTAAGTATTAATTACAATCTGTTAGATATTTCGAATTTAGTTTCAGTAATCAATCTAAAGTATCAAAGTGTAGTTCACGAGAAAAAGAGGTTACAAACAATTCGCTTATTTGAACCTACAATTACTGATTTCAGCATTGCTGAAACTAGATGTTTGACTTAAGCATTGTTCTCATGTCATTGTTGGTTATATCTAAATCGGATTGTACGTTTAAAAGTGTGTGTAACAACTTCAGTCAGTCAGTCAGCTACAACGTGGGACCAAGCACACATATGCATCGGTCCAAGTTGCCATACCTCATTAGCACAAAATGAACACCGGATTCATAGTAGTTATTTTGTGGTGGCAATATATAAAAGGAAGGTTGTACATAAAAATATAGTATAGGAAGACAGATATGAAGCAATTTTTAAGTTCAAGGTTTAAGGGAACATAAACAGTGTACACACCTACGCCATTGTGATCGATTCTGAGCCATGTCACCTAGAGTCCCCAGCCATTGGTTACGATAGTCGCGCGGACCCCAACCAAGTAGTCTGCATCTACCAACATGACTTTGACTAGAAGTTAGTGATTTCAAGCTCTGATGCCACGTTTTGGTTTGGCTGCCCCTAACTTTCTCCCAACCAACTGCTCTGGAAGCATGTAATTGATGAAATATGTTACGCAAATACAAGGTAGGTACAATAATTAGACTTCAAGGGCTACGACTGTTGGTTACGATAAACAACTTAAACGCACATGGCAAGGTAAACGCAATGATCATGAGTCATAAGTAGTAAAAGAGAAAGAGATGGACAAGGCAGTTGATATTGGTAACACTAAGTAACTGTCGGTCGATAAAAAAGAGGGTATTAAATAGTTAGCTATTAGTGGTGCGATTTGTAAAAAAGTTTCTGAATTCCCCATAAATTGCTTTATTATTTCACTGCTTAATTTTTTCTCAAATCGTACCTTCCATTCTTAATCTTTCCTATTACCATTGGCTCTTTTAATTCCTCTGCTATTCTAAGATTTGCTCTGGAAATTTCATCTGTGTCAGTGGAGTATTGCAACTTGAACCAATGTGCACATGCGCCAGCTCCCACGTTGCGTACGACTGACTTCGAAAAAAATGGAGTGTTAATCTTGTTTTAGTCTACAATTAAACGAGATACAGAAATTTGAGAAGCAATTGTCAGGACTGTCGACCATCCTGCTTCATTTGATTTCGTCACAGATATCCCGTTGTAAACCCCACTTGGTTTATTTAACTTCACGGACTGATTCCTTTCCTCGAATCCCACTCACTGCTCTGAAGTACGTAAACGACAGCTTAGTTCATTGAATACGATGACAAACTCCAATTTCCTAAGGCCCTTGGGTAATAATGGAAGCAAGTTTAAGATACATTTCTACCCCCTAATATATAAAAAGCCCTGCTGAGACTGCAAATGGGGAATGAAGTAGTCAGAAGAGCTGACCACTATGATCTTGGAGGTTTCATCAGCCCTGGTGGGTTGATAGATCATAAAGTCTCACCACGCGTTTAGAAAGCTCCTACACTTCCCAACTTGCTTCACGTGCGATGAATGTAACATATTTGTTTTCCGTAGAAGAGGTGAGCCTACTGGAGTACTCAGTACTGTTATCCCACGGTTATAAGACGACCTACGGCGGTGAACATGAACAGATTGCAGGTGTTTGATCATAGATGCCCCTGAAACATTGCTTGTTTGGTGATATAACCGAGTAATGCAGAAATCAAACGTAGGAAGTCAGCCAAAGATAACATATCGATAGATAAAGTTATGGGTCATTAACAACTGAGGTAGGTGGGTCATGTGTTACGTACGTCCTAACCATTACCATGCACGATGGGCCATGTTGACTGGAGTAAGAACAAGATGAAAGGAAACTAAAACATGGTATCACCTCAGCAAGACCTTGACTGTTAAACTGAGTTGTATTGGTAGACGCAAGGGAACTAATTTGAGTCAATGAAACAACACCGATGCATGTATGCGCGACCAACGCTAATAGATTCATCGACTTTGACAAACCGCGTTACTGCTCAGATTTAGCTAAATCGTATAGGAATTCATTAGGAAGAAAAGAACAATAAAAAAGTTACCGAACATGTTACCCAATGTTGAAGAGCAAATACGAGGGACTATCTACCAAGATATCCTAGGAAAGTGATATAGACCTATCTATAAAGCTATATTTTAAATTTTTAAGGATTGAAATATACTGACAAAACGAGATTTTTGAAAGCTGTGAGAGTTGAAATGTTTGGTGCATTTATCCGCTCAAATCCCAAAGGATGCTTCGAGACAGGTTGATGTTGCTGTCTGGTCTTACAAAACAGAATGCAGCAACTAAGCAGATTGATTATTCTAATTGTCTTGGAAGTATTGTCGAAACGAAGTGGATGATGAAATGTGTCCACAAAAAAGCTTTCGAGCTTCGTTTGTAATAAATGGGGGATTTTTTGGCCCTTGGACGAAATTCTACACGCTTTCAGAATATTAGCAATACCAGTTGACCACCTGTTTGTTTATGGGAGGGTGAGTATACTGACCAAGCTGTTTCTGTTCAGCTTCATGCCAGTTAAACAATTGTCAGGAGTAAAAGGTGTACGTACGTCGTAGATATTTGATATCATATGTACTGTAATGCCGAAGCACCAGATGAAGAGCTCTGTAGTTCAGTTAAAAATCCTACGTTCTAGGAGTTTTCAATATACTAGGAGTAAGAAAAGTAGGATTCAAATATTTAGGTTTGCTATTTTATGCAATACGAAATCACAAGTGTAAATGTCAGACGCTTGATTCTTCTTATGTAAGTAAAAGTGAATATATTAGGATCTCGGTACAAAATAAGGGCTACAGACATTTGGATCGACTAGGAAAATAAAACTCCTCACCTCCCGCCATAATTTCCCAGTCGCAAAGGGCGCTTTGTGACTGCGCAACACCTGAAGTACAATAAAGTCAATCCTCGGTTTATCACAATACGTCAATCTTTGGATACATAGTTCACCTAGCCTTTGTCATATGGTTTGTAGTAGTATCATTTCGCTACACTTTAAGCCCGTTTCATATATCTGATGATCTCATCGCGATAAAAAGTCCGTCGTTTGCTTTTAATTTCTGGTCTTGAAAAATATTGGTTTAAGAAAAGATATGCTTCTCATTCACGAACATCTGGAAATATGGACTGGTGTAAGTAATATATAACCTACTGAAAATCACCTCGAAATCACAGATCACACTCCAGTTTTATCGTTTCTAAACACCGTCCTACATTTTTCTATTGTGGTAGGTGTCATGGGGGCGCGTTCAAGCGGAAATTGTATTCAATGAATATAGACATCTGTTAGACACCCTAAATATGATGAAAAAGGTTTGCTAGCCTCTTGAATACTGACGCGTAGGTTTGCATCCTCACGAACTCGAACGCTTGTCAGAAAGAATCTATGTTTAACTACTGTATTTGTACTAACTTATGACTCCGTTGTATATTGTTCTGCGCCTGATTCGATCAAACCCGAGAAGTTCTCCCTGACGTAAATACTTGTCTAGTAGAGTTCTAATTAGAGAGTTCTGTGGATAATAAGTTAGCATAATGAATTTGATTATTTGTAGTTATCTTATTGGTCCACGGGATGCAGATGGAAAGGTGATTGTCACTACGATTATTGATGTGCTTATAGGATTGTTGGTTTATGCAAGGTAAGTAACTTGACTTAGTCACTGAAGAAATCTCAATCTCAGTCAGTGAGACAGATCTACTGAAACACTACAACCTCCCGGTCGACTCAAGCAAGCTGAGCCTAGAAGACAGAAAGACTAAGACATCTGTTTACAAAACTCTCTTATCCAGTTCCAGGTCGCGTCCAGATAAGGTCAGACATGTGGTTAATTTGTATTTCTAACCGGTACCTCCCGAACGCTACATGCTACGATCGGGAGTACCATTTGTTATTAGGTGTGTGTTGTGTTTGTTAACAAATGAATCAAGTAAAAACCAGAACACGAATGTTCTTAGCGGTCGTAAAAGACCAAAGTGTAATTGGACTGAGTGGACATGGATGGACTGGAATGATAGTAGTATTGGATCAACACCTCTTTGTAAATAAGTTGGATTGGTAATAACATGGGCACTCAGAATCATCAGAGACAGTATTATAATGGAAAGAACACTGGCAACAGGATATCCAGAAATTGCATTGTAGTGAAACAAATCCAGGACTGCTTTAGACCGGTCTAATCTGGATTGTATTGATGTGAATAAAAACTTTCCAGAGCGTAAATTAGTCAGCGGGTCCCGAGCATTGGTGAATCAATACGATCAACCGGTAGATAGATAGACGGACAACCAAACAAACGCATATTAAGAGGATGCTTATTTAGGGCATTTAAATTAACCAGATAACTTGGACTAAGTTAACCAACAGAATTAAACCAATGCATGTGAAAGTCATATACCCCAGTTGGATATCGATCGTTTCTAACATATCTGTATTAAACGCCAAACAATATCATGCACAATTTCCCAAATACATAACTGTTCTAGAAAGTATGCAGACTAACTCCTGTGAAGTAAGGGATAGCAAAACAAATTCAACTACATGGTGGATCTGGAATTTAACTGGCCTTCTAACAGTGCATGGTATTCTAGTTTCATATGGTCTCTGAAAAAGGCAGCAGTAGTTGATGTTTTAGTGGATCAGCGGACTAGTGGTTAAGCATTCATGCGCAAGACCGAAAGTCCTGGGTTCGAGTCCTGTGCGCGGAGTCGTGGATGTGCACTTCTAAGGAGTTCCATACTGGGAAGAAACGGTCGTCCAGTGTTTATGGGTTTTTCATGATGACCTGACACCTACTCATGAAATCAATTACTAAAATCACTACAATCTACACAAAACCTCATTCTGATTTGGGATTTACCTGACCTTCAAACAATGCATAATATTCAAGTTTCATGTGGTCTCTGAAAAACACAGCGACAACTGGCGTTTCGGTGGTGGTTATCGACGAGAAAACGCGAAAACAGCTTCAGATCATTACGTTTTTCATACATTCACGAATTGACGGAAACACACGTCTGTCACCGCTCGTGTGGAAGCATAAGCCGCCCACCATCATTCTCCATCCAACTCTGTCCTGGACAATCCTTTCCAGTTACTTCCAATTAAAATTTATCCTTTTCATGTCTGCTTCTATTTCCCGGCGTAATGTGTTCTTCAGATTCCCATTTTTCCGCTTCACTTCACCATTCCAAGTTAGGGATTGCTTTGTAATGCACATTGGTGATTTCCTTAATGTATGTCCGATCCACTCCCAACGTCCTTTCCTAATTTCCTCTTCAGCTCGAAGCTGGTTTGTCCTCTCCCATAAAACGCTGTTACTGATAGTATCCGGTCAATGGATGTTGAGTATTTAGCGTAGACAACTGTTTATAAATATTTGTAACTTCCTGATGATGTGTGCAGTAGTTCTCCACATTTCAGCTCCATACAGTAGGACTGTATTGACGTTCGTATTGAAGATTCTCACTTTGAAGTTAGTTGACAGTTGTTTGGAGTTCCATATGTTCTTCAATTGTAGAAATGCTGCCCTTGCTTTGCCAATCCTCGCCTTTACATCTACATCCGATCCTCCTTGTTTATCAACGATGTTTCCCAGGTATGTGAATGTTTCCACCTCTTCCAGAGTTTCGCCATCAAGTGTTATCTATTTGGTTGGTGTTCTCTGTGTTGCATTTGAGAATCTTGCTTCTTCGTTTGTGAATGTGGAGGCCTATCGATGCGGAGGCTGCTGCTACATTTGCTGTCTTCATCTGCATTTGTTCGTGTGTATGAGAGAGGAGGGCTAGGTCATCTGCGAAGTCCAAATCATCTAATTGATTCAGAGAAGTCCATTGTATCCCGTATTTCCCCTCAGATGTCGAATTCTTCATAATCCAGTCAATCACCAGAAGGAAGAGGAAGTGGGAGAGTAGACAGCCTTGTCTGACTCTGGTACCTACTGGAAATGCATCTGTGAGCTGTCCTCCATGCACCACTTTGCACTGTATTTCATCGTATGAGTTTTGGATAATGTTGACAATCTTTTCAGCAACTTCATAGTGTCGAAGAAGTTTCCATAATGTTTTCCTGTCCCCACTGTCAAACGTCTTCTCATAGTCAATGAAGTTGACGTACAGTGACGAATCCCTCTCAACAGATTGTTCAACAATGATCCGTAGTGTCGCAATCTGGTCTGTGCACGACCTATCCTTACGGAATCCAGCTTGTTGACCTCGAAGTTGTGGGCCCACTGCGTCTTTCATCCTGTTCAGCAGCACTCTGTTGAAAACTTTTCCTGGTACTGATAACAAACTGATGCTTCTGTAGTTCTCACATTTGCTCAGATCTCCTTTCTTTGGTATCTTGATGAGATATCCTTCTTTCCAGTCCGTTGGTACTTGCTCGTCTTCCCAAATCTTCTTGAATAGAAGGTGAAGCATGTTTGCAGTTACTTCAATGACTGACTTCAGTGCCTTTAAGGAGTGTTGCTGTGGTTGCTAGAAGAGGCATCGGTCTCGTGACTTCCGAAGAATCTCGGCTTTCTTCGTTAGGCGTCATAATTCTTCCTTGAGCTTGAAAGGAAGAGTTTAAATGGTTTGAATAATTTCTTCTGGTTGGCGTTTTTTAGCTAGTTAGTTTTTCTACGGGATGGGGTCGCTTATCCCATGCCCAACCCTCCTCTTTTACCCGGGCTTAGGACCGGAGGTAACTGTGAAAGAGCTACAGATGGAGTTGAACTGACGGGTGCCTTGAAAGTAATCATTGTCTTGTCGAAAATCGACCTTGTTAAAGAGTTTAATTAAATTTTGATGGTTACTGGCGATGTCTATTAAGCAAGTATCATAACCCCCGTTGGTCTTTATGAATTCTTACCCACTTCTTCCGGAAATTGTTGGTTTTATTAAATCACTGCAAAATAACCTTGATAAAAGACATATTTGCTGTCTAATGTGATAATACTTGTAGCAGCTACCACGCGATGAAGTTCAATTTTGTATCTAAGGAATTGACTGCTCATGTGGTTTTAACAAACCTTCTGTATACTACAAGGTTTCTCGCAGGACGTTTATCACTGCAAACCATATTTAGTGTTGAATGATCAAGGACAGAAATCTAAGGAAGTTACAGTCAATGAGTTATAGTCAGATGATATGCCCATAAGACTCACTGACTAAGATATCTATCTCACACAGTACCAGTTTTTATACTCAGACCTCAAATTTGCAGGCAGATGGTTGTTCGGATATCTAAACTTGAGGTCTTTTATTCTGCCTAGTGAGGCAGAATGCAATTAATATCTTACAATAGTCAGGGAAACGTGTGATCAAAGGTTAGACGTATGTTAAGTAATAGGTGATTAAGTGAAGAGGCTGATCACACAACACTTGGTTCCTGAGCATCTATCTTCCTTAAAGGTCATCGTAACTATTTTTCGTAACACCGTACGTTGTCTAACAACCAGAGCTGACAGCCTAAAAAGCTTATCCGCCTGCCATGAAGAAACTTTCTAATGGTGGAGGCAGGTTGAGCAGACGTTTATTTGTCGGACGGTAACTTAACAAAGATATGTACAATTTTCGTCAGAGGTCAATGAACTGTGGAGTATGGTATCCAAGCTAACTATTTACCGCCGCAGATGTGCAGCGCAGTGTACTCAGACACATTCTGGGGCGAATGCTTGACTAACTGTGTTCAGCTTAAAATGTGCCTAGCAAAACTGATAACGTTGATGTCAACGTCATAGGCCTACAGAGCCCCTTTTTGGTGACCAATTTACCATAACAACTCACTTCATCTCTACTGCGATCGCGAGAACTCAAGGATGTGATCACTCAGTTTTCTATTTAACCATGCAAAAGCTATATAAGAAGCAGGGCTCTAGAAACCTGTCTTATAAGGTCCATCTCACCTTATAAAAATACGTAAATTACCATTTTTCAGTTGAAACAATGTAGCTGAGACTAATGCTGTCTGAACTAACCGAGGTCATCAAGATTACCTGGGATTACAAAACCAGTGTTTTCCTCTAGGTTAATATGATACTAAATCCTTTAGTTTCCATACTACTTTTTAACCTCGGGATTTTATTATCCGAGGATTAGGGGAAGACCTGTAACTAACTTGATTTCTATATATGTTAACGGCCTGTCTAATGAGATATGGACTAGCTACTCGGATAAGATTCAGATTCATGGATTGAGAACGGTAGTTCGACGATTTGTGTTAATCCTATTTCTCGTAAACTGATGTGAATATATTGTTTTCTCCTGAATAAGTCACACACTACTTTTCCGGGAATAGTTTTAATGAGTTGATTTCCCACTAAGAAAACCCTGGATGTTAAGGAATTACTATTCGTCCTTGACTTTTGAAAGCGTTTCTTATGCCCTCTGAGTCATTCTAAGTATTTTGGAAGTAAAGTAATGGATCATCCAGGCTCAAAAGCACTATTTAGCATCTTCAAAATCAAAACCACATCACTCTTAACCTACCATCAGACAGAGTAAAACGTCTAACTTCTTCAGCAGCTCTATCTGGTCTGAGACTCAGGACACCTTTGTAGAATCCAAACTATGGTTTGGACTACTGAATGACTGTTTATGTAGTTTAGATACGCGCTATTTTCCAGATGAAGCCACAACAAGGTGATTGCGTAAATGACGGTTCCAGATTTCATTATAAATATAAATGTACATTATTACCTAAACAAATATTGCCACCCAGTGATTCAACCAATAACTGTTCGGTCGGTAATCAATTTTAAATTACAATAAGTAAATAATTTGATAGAGGATGTAAGAAAATTACCAAGCGTACCAAATAAATGTTATTCTATCCTCCCCGGATAGATCACGTGCAGATTCGTTCGAAAGATAATATTCGGTTTCTTTATAACACAGAGTGTTTCCAATTCTGGAAGAGTGCTTTAATTCACAATCAAAAATGCACAATTCCAGTCAATGCAAGCAACACAATTAACGGGGGAGCAAACCAATATGGCTGTCGTCAAGACTAAGTATAAACTAAAACAACATAAATGCAGTTCAGAAAGAAACACTGAAACCCAGTGAATGCGTAAGGAAAATAAGAACTATGAGGTCTGTGAACGCTTCATGAAACCAACCTTTGCAGGTCGTTTACATGATTTTTAATGACTATATTAACGTAAACTGTTTTATAGATGCTAGCAAAAGCCTAAGACCGTAAAAAACAGTACACTAAAAACAGGTAAAAAATGGATAAAAACGGGTTAAGATTAACTGAAACTAGCCTTTTCGTGAAAAACTGGAAAAAACAAATAGTAAGCTAAGGCAAAATCACATTTAACTAATAAGTTGGCTAAAACTAATAAAACGTAATCTTTCGAACGCATAGCTCAGAATAGATACTTTAGATCAGAAGTGGTAGTTTTGTTGCGTAAGAACACAGCAAAAGTTTGAGAAATGCGAATCACGTTAGGACTAAACTTCCCGTTCGAAAAGCATGGTCAGCAGATCAGCCCGCGTTGCACGTGACATATACCCACTTATGATCCGACTTACTGAGTCTGTTGTAAGCCGTTGCTGTGAGGTCTGTGCACGCCTTATGGAACCAACCTTTGCAGTGTATCGTAATTATTGTGTAATTATCATTCAAGAACCTTGGTTAAATGCTTTGTGAGACGATTGCTTAGTATCACCACAAGATTTCAATGTCTATCGTCAGGATCGATCAAGCAATAGGAAAAGGTGACGCGGCCGTGTAGCTACTTGAGGAAACGCAAACTGAGTTTTTGTATCTTATAAGTTTTCAAACGACTTTATCGACTGTTTGACTTTAATAAGCAGCCCAAAATACTTGAATAAATATAATTTGTTTTTGTTACTCACATAAACATGATCCCAAACTGTACATTATCTGAACTATCTGATGAATTCACTAAGTTTCATAATGAGGTTTCACATAAGTGAAGTGTAAAATTTGAAACATATCTTCGTCAAAGCATTTGAATATTTAGCAAAGTGACCGTAATAATTGGAAACCCTTAACCGCTTCTGGATTGCAGTTGACAGTTGTTTTCAAGCTATTACTCGTTGTCAATCCTAGCACGTTTTGCTCCCGTACGGGTGTAGGCGGTGTATCATTTACTGTGTACTGGTAAAGATTATTGTGTCCAGTGTGCATTAGCACACTCTTCCTAGAATTAAACTGTGAACCCCCAACTTTGAGACCATCTAACTGATTCGTATAAATCAGCTCGGAGATCAAGACGATCAACCGCACTGAGTATTGTTCTTCAGACCTTGACACTATAAACAAATAAGTGCCGACAACTTAAGCAGTTTTAATAACATAATGACTCTCTTAACTCAGTCAGTGACGTTAGATTTCGGTGGTAATAGCTGTGTGGTGCTTATTCGTTCGTTAGGTAGACCGATAAAATGTACGTACGAGGCTTTTTATTGGCGTACATCCTCGCCAAATAAAGTTTACCTTATAACCTGTAGTAACAGTATTATGATTACTATAACATTGAGAATTGCTCTATATCGTTGATTCCACTTCTGAAACACTATAAGTTTGTACTGACACTCATTATCAATGACTTTCTGATAGTCTATATCCCGAAAGTGACAGCTATGCTTTCTCTGCTCGCCTAAATACGTGACTCTCGTTAGTTACCCGTTTTTGTAACTTCAGATTTTATTACTCGCAAGTAGTGTGAAGCAGGTCATAAAATATCTACAAATTATTATAGCATATCAGACAAGTTTGATTTTATTAACTTCGGTGATAAAACCCCCTTCTATTCATCCCGTTTGAATTCATTTGTACAATATTGCGTGTTATTATTATTATTATATCACATCAGTTGTTCAGAAACAAGTCTAAAGGCAGCTGTATGTTTAAAAATTTTCATATCTTGTATTGTCAACTGTTCGGTTACACTTATTTACACCAATTTATCAGTTCTTTCATATCTTTATATTCATATATACAATATCACTCTAAGTAATTATGTTCTAACGACAAGTAGACTAATAATGTAAATGCAAAATATGAGCTGACATGAATATTCACTTAGTATTGTATGTAAGAATCTTCCCATTGATGTGTTAGGACTGCAACTGGTCAGTATCTAATTGGCATATGTGCATACTGTGCGTATTGCCTCGATATAGCCTTAATTCACAAGCATGGTAAGCAAAGATGGATAGTGGCTGACCAGTTGCAGTCCTAAAACATCAATGGAAAGATTCGAACATACAATACCAAGTGAATTTACACTTCACCCCATTGCACAAGCAAGTGGCTATCAGGACTCAGTGGCCAATTGGATAACTCGATGGCGTTTGAAGCGGAAGGTACTGGGTTCGAGTCCTAGAGTGAACATCAACTCTGAGATGCAGGTACATCCAGTTGACGAGTGCCAAATAGGACGAAACGCGCTTCCTGGATTCCACTGCTAACGACTATCCATCTCTGCTTTCCATAATTAGTTTTTGTTATCATTCTCATCTTATTTCAATAATTCTCATAATCTGTAAAATTACCATTATTTACACTAAAATTGTTGCTTAAAAGACTTGACCTTCCGTTCCGGTTTTGAACCCCTCTTTTATGATACATTGATTATCTCTGACAAATACAATGCTGCACACATATGCTTCTCGTTCTCAATTATCCGCTATTACGATAACAGATCTCTGACATATTTGCTAAGTTTACAGATCATATGATATCCTCATTACGTGATTAATCTGGATACATATCTCGGATTGTAGCAATTATAATTGGAATTACTAAATACTTTTTTTAATAATAACTTTGTCATTATTTCTGAAAGTAATATATTTTGGTCTACCATACATTACACTCGATGTAGTTGGACTATACAGTTGACTTTAATGGCAGAAGAATCCTCCAAAACGTATTTAGTTCTTACAAAGAGAGACTAACATCTGAAGCCCTACATATATGTTCTAATTCAAACATTATTAATGGGAGAGGTGGGATACAATTAATTGTTTTATGGCAAATAAATCTGAACCCCATATTCTAATTAGTCTATCACTTACTAACTGAAGAACAACAATTACCTTTACTGTTTTATTCAATTGGTTTATCCGAATGTATGATAAACAGTTAACTTGATCAAGACAATAAAACAAATATTTTTAAAAATTTTTGTGAACACAGAATACTCAATCAAAGTGGATCCTGTATTCAAGGTCATCTACAAGGTAAGTCGAAATCTGTCAAATCACTACCTATAAATCTGGAAAAACCAGAATTATATGTACAGTTCTATATGCCTTATGTCTCCAACTGTTTTGTTTCTGTTTCTATGATCCTCCTGACCACAGTTCATCTCAATGTCAATATTTTATATGATCACATTAGGTATCCTCTTCCCAATTAGAATTTCCTTATCTATATTTATGATGAATATTTAAGCTTCCCAACTAAACTATTGTTAATTTTCCAGATAAAATAACGTTTGAATACTTTTATTTATTTTATCTCAGTGTTATCATGTCTACATCTGTAACTCAAGACAATTGTCAGTCGACACCAAAGTCAGAATTTTCAATACAAATGTTAAGACATTTTTTTATGTGGGTTTGTTCTCTGAGCTGGGTGGTAAAATCTTGCCCCCTATGCTGACGTACTATAGAAATAGAATTGAAGAATTTACGCTTGGTACGCCTGGATGAATGACAATGAGTGTCCCAGCATAAATCTGCATCTAAGATTGACCATGGGCAACTCCTGACAGATCCTGAAAGTT
>NW_017386048.1:145935-147633 GCF_000237925.1 Schistosoma mansoni
AGGACGATGAAAGCTCCACGACCAAACCACCCAGCTCAGAGAACAAGACTCCATCAAAATCACCCACCTGAGCTACAAATCTTCTCCACCATCCCAAATGTCAAGACAGTTCTACTGTATGGGGCGGAAACCTGGAGAACTACGAAAGCCATCACCCAGAAGATACAGGTGTTTATCAACAGTTGTCTACGTAAGATATATCGGATCCGTTAGCCAGACACTATCAGCAACAACCTACTGTGGGAGAGAGCAAACCAGATTTCAACGGAGGAAGAAATCAGGAAGAAGTGCTAGAAATGGATAGGACACACATTGAGGAAATCACCCAACTGCGTCACAAGGCAAGACCTCACATGGAATCCTCAATGTCAAAGGAGAAGAGGAAGACCAAAGAACACATTACGCTGAGAAATGGAGACAGACATATGGAAAATGAACAGAAGTGGGATAGAACTAGAAAAGAAGGCCCAGAACAGAATGGGTTTGAGAATGCTTTTTGGCGGCCTATGCTCCATTGGGAGTAACAGGCATAAGTAAGTAAGTAAGTAAGTTATTATGCCTAACAGAATTTTATCATCGCTATTATTGTGATTATTGACATTTTGAAATTTAAGTATATATTTTTTCTGTTCATTTAGAGAGTAAATTCAGTTTAAGAAAATGTAATTCTCACTTAAAGGTTTTCTTAGAGGCATCTAGAATTACGCAAAACCATTTCCTATGAGCTTAATGGCGTAGCGCATCCCAACATTCTGGAGGAAGTTTCATCGATACTAAAAGTTGAATTCTGAAATGAAGTAATCTATAAAAATTACAATCTGATAAACTACATCTTTCCACAAAATCAACATCCCAGTTAGACATTCAGAACACAAAGAATTCTCTTTAACTTTAAACCTTTGATGTAAATTATACTGTTATATTTTAATACAGAATAGTAAACATTAGTTGACTTAAATAAAAAAGTAGCGTATTTCATTACTATATTTCAAAAGTAATATGAAAGTAATTATGATCGTTGGTGTTGTGGTTTCACCTTTATCTCTATTCATTACTTAAGATATGACGTATTTCAATAGTATTATGCATAAATATATAAAAATCAATTTCAAAGTGTATTCATTATTACACTGGTAATTCACCAAGGTGAGTTGAACTTTGTTAAATATTTCATTATTCTTCTCTAATAAAAACAATTTTGTTTTTCTACTAATGTTTTTCCAGTAAACATTGTTGGCATATTTTTTATAGAATCATTTTTCTTTCACTTTCTTTATTGTGTTTTTCTTTTTGTTTTACACTTCTATTTAAATAAAAAAAAATAAGTAAGCAAAGATGGATAGTGGCTAGCAGTAGAATCAAGGATGCGCGTTTCGTCCTATTTGGGACTGGTCAGCTGGATGTACCTGCATCTCGGAGTTGATATTCACTCTCGGGCTCAAACTTAGTACCTTTCGCTTCAAACGCTATCGCGTTATCCAATTGGCCACTGAGTCCTGATAGCCACTTGCTTGTGCAATGGGGTGAAGTTTAAATTCATTTAGTATTGTTTGTTTGAATCTTCCCATCGATGTGTTAGGACTGCAACTGGTCAGTCTCTAATGTACATCTCAAGTGTACATCAACTCTAGAGAGCATGCACATCCGGTTGACCAGTCTCAACATATGTACGAAACGTCGCACAGAAATTATTACAAG
>NW_017386048.1:147833-153706 GCF_000237925.1 Schistosoma mansoni
GAGACTGACCAGTTGCAGTCCTAACACATCAATGGGAAGATTCAAACAAACAATACTGAATGAATTTATTATTATTATTATTATCTAGATTCCCTAAAAAGACACACCGTTTTGAAATATTGGCAATTTGTGTTCATCAATATACAAATGTTATGTATTATTTGTGGAAAAATGATAAAGATTGACAGCGGAATATTTGAAACAAGAAACAAGGTGGTCAATATTTCTTTGGGTATTTAAAATGGAAGATACTCATTAAGAAACAAGACAGTAGAAAGAAGGAGGAAGTTTATCAGTGAAAGCTTATATTTTGTGAGATTTCGTTTTGGAAATTGTACAAAACTTAAATTAGGTATAATTTCCTTTAATAGTAACTTTTGACAACTTTTGATGATAATAACAATAGTGAATGGTGTTGATATAAGAAGTAGAGTGCCAGGGAAACATGGTAAATCTGTTGATAAGATTTTGAATCTTCTAGTGAGGTAGTTAGGACATTTATTGAGCCTACCTGACCTTCATATAAGTCGTGGTGCAATTTTAACTGCTGTAGAAATAAGTTAGAATAAAACTAAGGATGACCGAACCAGAACATGGCATCAGCCGATAAAAAGAAGAGATGTCGGCTAAGTGGCCCAAAGACCGAAGGTTTTGGGTCTTACCCTCGTGGTGAGGTCACGTATGTGGACTTCTAAGGGTATTCACACGATGACAAAACAAGTTCAGCGGTTCTTGTTTGTCGAAGATCAATTGTTGATGTAAACCACAAAATCTAACAGTCTTCAATAACTCCCAATAGTAATGAACATGAATGTTTTAGGCCACTGAAAACAATGGATAGGATGTCCTGGGATCAGGATTTCCATATTGCTTAAAATTTATCAATCTGGTAAATTTCTAGTATTTGCAAAAACTCTTAACATTTTAAGAACCAGATAAAATGGAATTAGTTAATAGTCATTGATTAATTAGTGTCTTAATAAATTTATTTGCAAAAGGCTATTTTGGATTAATGTCAAAGACAATATGATTAATGGAAAGAAACAAATATGAAAATAAAGTTAATTATAATTAAACATGTAGAGATTCCTCACAAATGACTAAGTTGGAGGGTATAAATTTTGTTAAAAGGTGTTTTATTTTTCTGATTATCACTAGAATCACTAGATAAAGTGACTTTTTAAATCATTTTTTAAAAGTGGAAACTGAAAGTTGATGGCTTGGAAACATCATTTTTAATGACTGATTCTCAAGACTGTATCGACCAGTCACACATTTCCTAGTGTGTTTTATCTTAACAAATGCTGAGAAGTGGTAGGCATGGAAACAGTGTTGCTCATTGTGTTTTATGGTTTATCCAGATGAATCAGTTAATAGTGTTACCGCATGACTTCCGTGGAGAAATATTAACAATTTGTTTATAAAATCAGTAATATTTAACGGCAGTATACGAAACAGAGACAAATGTAGTGTTGTGAAAATATTTCAGAAATCCTTGTCAAAAATTTAAATTTCAACAGTTGCGATCGTGAGTCAATTGAAGCTAGACCATCATGGAAAGCCTGGAAGTACTGGACGGCCGTTTCATCCTATTATGGGGCTCCTCAGCAGTGCGCATTCACGATCCCGCCTCACGGGATTCGAACCCAGGGCCTATCAGTCTCGCGCACGAGCGCTTAATCTCTAGACCACTGAGCTGGCTGGTATCCAACGGCGTTAATGTCTAACTTCAACCGATCCACGAAATTGAACGACACATCCACCATTGTCTTCAGTGAGTTCCTATCTCACAACAGACTTGGTTTGAACTACACTGGTCATTGCGCACTGCTGAGGGGTCCCATAGTAAGACGAAACGGCCGTCTAGTGCTTCCAGGTTTTCCATGTTGGTCTAGCTTCAATTGATTCATGATCTCAGCTATTGAAATTACTATAATATCCACAAAATCTCTTCTGATATTAAAAATTTAAATCTTCATTAGTGAAACAAACTAATGATAAGTTGGTAGAAGCCACTAGTATGTTCAGTTTAATTTATGAGACAGATATGAAGCGATCAGCTAATTCATATCATAACTTTATGAAATATCATTGCATTTCATTATATTTTCTTTGTATGTATAATAAAGAGATATGTTGCTATGGACATTTATTATGACAATGTAGACTTCGGCAATACAATACAACATGCACCAATCAAATTACACTTGACGGAGAAGCTTTGGAAGATGTGGAAATCTTTACATATCTGGGCAGAATCATTGATGAACACGGTGGATCAAATACAGATGTGAGGGCGAGGATTGGCAAAGCAAGAGCAGCATATTTACGACTGAAAAACATCTGGAACTCAAAACAATTGTCAATCAACACTAAGGTTAGAATTTTCAACACAAATGTCAAGACAGTTCTACTGTATGGGGCGGAGACGTGGAGGAGTACGAAAGCCATCATCCAGAAGATACAAGTGTTTATTAACAGCTGTCTACGCAAAATACTTCGGATCCGATGGCCAGACACTATCAGCAACAAGTTACTGTGGGAGACAACAAACCAGATTCCAGCAGGGGAAGAAATCAGGAAGAAGCGCTGGAAGTGAATATGAAACACATTGAGGAAATCACCCAACTGCTTCTGTTACAAGACAAGCCCTCACATGGAATCCTGAAGGCCAAAGGAAAAGAGGAAGACCAAAGAACACATTACGCCGAGAAATAGAGACAGATATGAGAAGAATGAAGAAGAACTGGATAGAACTAGAAAAGAAGGCCAAGGACAGAGTGGGTTGGAGAATGCTGGTTGGCGGCCTATGCCCCATCGGGAGTGACAGGCGTAAGTAAGTAAGTAAGTAAGTAAGTAAGACTTCGGCAATATCAAATGAAATAAAAGATAGTCAATAGTCATTTGTTTGAATTAATACACAATATGTTATTACAAAATTTCAAGTGCCTTGGTAACAGAAATGAACACTATGAAGATATTATATCAGTTAATTATAATTACACTTCAATGAACTCATCAAAGAATGTTATACTTTCTAAATATTATCTTCCTATATACATATTAGGTCGTAGTTATATTATCTAATGAAATTATCTCTTCTAATACTCTAGGATTATCAATGAAATGTTGATAGAATGGACGAAATGTCGTTAGTGGTGGAATCCAAGATGTGGGTTTTTTCCTATTCGAGATTGGTTATTTGAATGTACTTGAAGCCTAATTTTAATGTTTACCCCAGAAAGTAAATCCAGTACCTTATTTTTCAGACACTTTAAGTATTTTCCACTGAACTGCTAGGTTTAGTTATAGATATGGCAAGAACTTGCTTACTTACTTATGCCTGTTACCACTTGTGAAAGAGTATAGGCCGCCTACCAACATTCTCCATCCAACTCTGTCCTGGACAATCCTTTACAGATGTTTCCAGTTGTTATTCATTCTTTCCATGTCTGCTTCGAGTTCCCAGTTCAGTGTGTTCTTCGGTCTTCCACTTTTCTGTTTCCCTTCAGGATTCCATGTTAGTGCTTGCTTCGTGATGCCGTTTGATCATTTCCACAATGTATGTCTTATCCACTTCCATCGTCTTTTTATAGTTTCCTCTTCAGATGGAAGCTGGTTTATTCCCTCCCACGAAGGGCTGTTGCTGATGACATCCAACGAGAGACGAAAACTATTCTATCACTTGACCAGTTGATAATCGAGAGAGAAGACGACTCAACCGGAACATTACTCGATTTATTTTTGATTCCCAATTCCGATTCAAATTAGTATAAAAAAAATACATGAATAGATGGATGAATAACATGACCACAACTGAGAAACAATTAGAAAAATACTGTGTTCAAATTTGTCATTAGAGCAGAAAAATAGAGTATCGAATGTTACTTTTAAATCCCTATAGCTTTGGAACAGAAAAGTGTATGGCAGGGAATCATGCATCAAACAAATCTTATGATTTGTAGAATAAACTAGAAACAAAAGTAAATGTTAGTATTATACAAAAACTCAAATAAATGAAATAATGTCCTCAAAAATAGCTTCCGTCCTTCGTCGTGTCTTTTTTATTTCTCTGATAACATCAATATTCCTTTAGATAACTTTGCTTAGCTGTTACTCCGTTTGTATTTATACTAGGTAGTAAGGGGACTTTATAGAGTTTTGGATCGATGATCCATAGACTAAATCTTCTTGACCATCTTTATGTTAGTACATATTTCAAATAATTCACTCATGAGTTGATTTTAAACAAATGAAAACGAATCCAGTTTTTATTAATTTATCCTGTCAAAACGACTAGTACGAAAATGAATAGACAACTTGATAGTGTTCTTGTAAAGAAGACACAAGTATTCGGAGTGTAATAACGTCTTAACCAGTAACACCTTTACTGTCGAATTATATCAACCGAGTTAAATTAGAAGACATTTTGAAGGTTATCGATATGTCGAAGTGACGTTTAGTCTAAGCTGGCAAGTAGTTAAAGGAGTTGCGTAGCACGACGTACCCACTCATGATCTGATGTTGATGCGTGACCGGGCGCCTTCAGTAAGGTGAGCACAGTAAAAGTAATGCGGTCAGTATTAAATGTCGAAGACTTATGGAGCTACTGTTTTTGAAGATTTAATTACCACTACACTTGCATGTATTTCCCACCTTTCCTCATGAATTTAAAGTATCTTAATTATTTCATAAAAGTATCTTCTTCAAATTTACTCAATAAATAAAATATAAAACAGTCAATATTACTTCATAATGTTTGAAACATAAACTAAATTATTAAGCGCTCGCGCACGAAATTGATAGGTCTTGAGTTCGAATCTCACGAAACGCGATCGTGGATACGCACTGCTGAGGAGTCCCACACTAGGACGAAACGGCCGTCCAGTACTTCCAGGTTTTCCATGATGGTCTAACTTCAATTGATTCATGATCTCAACTATTAAAATTATTATAATCTAACTGAATAAAGAAAAAAAAAGAAAAGAATTACTGACTTATAAATGTTATCAAATACCAACTAAGTAAATACCATATTGTTTTGATTTCACTCAAAAAATCTGATCATTTCTTTACATTATAATCAACTCTTTAATATAATTGTTGACCTCGATAATGTCTGCTTTTTTACAATTCCAAACTGGCGTGATGTAAAACACCTTTTCTATAATGAGATTGTTAATAGTCTACCCAATTAGTTGACTATTTAGGTCATTCAATATTATTATTATTATTGTATAATGGATCGTTGATCTTGATACATTCTTATTATTTAAAATGTGTGCTTCTTTTATTTGCTTTAAATTCTAATTCATAAATTATATCGTACCATAAGTAGAAAGAAAACTATTTATGAATACATATATGTATGTATATTTATTATTTATAATGTCTTAAAGTTTCCTTTCTATTCATTGACCTTGACGATACTTTAGCTAAAGAATATTTGTTATGTAGTTAGAGGTAGTCAAAAAGAAAGTATCAACTTTTGGTTTTGAGCTTATTAGAAACCATCATCATCATCATCATCATCATCATCATCATCAGGAATGAGCTGAAATCTTAAAGAAATTGTTTATGTTTATGGGATTCAACCTCCTTTCATCCAGTTTTACAGTCAGATGCGTTATTACTGGTTTGTTTGTACTAAGACTGACTATCTGTAGAAGTGAGACGTTCATATACATTAATCATTAAGTGGGAATCAATGATAGGTTTGCCTAGTAAATTTTAACATTTATAAACCGAAAATCAGAAATGAGTCAAAAATGTAGACAGAATTCGGTTTTTACACAATATTTTTTCATATTTGCAAGCGTGAATCAATTGGAGCTAGACCACCAAGGAAAACCTGGAAGCCCTGGACGGCCGTT
>NW_017386048.1:153906-175061 GCF_000237925.1 Schistosoma mansoni
TGGGGCGAAAGACAAATTGAAGAGGAAATACAAAATCCCTCCCTCAGGGCGGTTTTCGTTTACCCCTTTCGCCACCTCACGTTCTCTTTTTTGTTTCATGGTCTTCTTCAGCAGTGGAGATTCGGCCGTCCAGTGCTTCCAGGTTTTCCTTGGTGGTCTAGCTTCAATTGAATCACGCTTGCAATTATGAAAATACTAAATCTCCACAAAACCCCTTCTGATAACTACATTGTTTGATAAACCACAGTTATCGTAGAGAAGAGAAGCCATTTATTTATTTTAAAATTTGAATTAGCGAACAATTGTGGAGCTAATTTGAGATAATTTAAATTTCAGTGCTAAACTGTAGATCTGTGAAGGTTGTTAAAATATTGGTATTACAAGTATTGTTTTAAAAAGGTTTCTGCATTTACAATTTGATATATATAATACATACATATCATTGACTCAAAAGACATTTTATCTAAATATGCTATCAATATTTGGTACTTGTTATGACTTTCGTCCTGTCAATTATCACGTGATAAATCGTCAATCCAACTGACGATTTATCTGACTTTGTTCTTGTTCTAAACATCAAAATAGAACAAGCAGCATTGTGCCGACTCTGAATTCTTTATGGTCCTACTCGCATAACTCTGTCCGTCTAGTCTAGAAAAAAATCTCAGCTTTCTTTTGTATGGATAATGTATTTCAAACATACGTAGTTCATATACAAGCAAACCAGACAGCATCACACCATAAAATAAAAAGTAACAATACAAGATTAAGCTAAAAGTGGCTACGAATGTTAGAGACTGTAACTAATATATTGGGAATAACTTCAGAATAGTAAATCTTATAATATAATTAATAGGTCAGCTGAAAGCTTATGACAAAAGAAATATGAATATACATATAATATAGCTACCTAATGTTTATCCAACTCCACCTGAAGCCCCTCCGGGGGCTACTGACGGTCCAAAGCCCGGATAAAGGAGGAGGGTTGGGCATGAAGTTAGCGACCCCATCCCATAGAAAACTAACTCGCTAAAAAAAGGCTAACCAGAGAAAGTAAGTAAAAAGTAAGTAATGTTAATCCAATAGGAATATATGCAATAATATTAGTCCATAAATAATTCATGACAGCCACCATTCATTTATTCTTCGTTAGGATATAACAGTATGAAATCATTTTCCAAACTGATAATAGCTCGATTACATTATACCTGACAAGGAATTGCTTGTTCTTGGAAGCAATTTTTTGTTTTGCCATTACTAAATAAACCTTGTTTGTATTTTTCTGATTCAACCTTCATGTTACTAATTATCTGACAATCTTCACCTGCGTAGTCGATTGTCGTCCTGTGAATCATCAAACCGGTAGAACAGAAGGAAATGATACTTATGAAGCACTAGGGGATATAAGACAAGAATATAGACTAACAGCAAAAAGAGTTATAACCATCTTTGTTATAATTATCTGTTATAATTTTTATCAGACAATATCTGGGAGATCTCTTCTGGTTCATCACAGTTTTACAGTAGGAACTAAACGAGAAAAAAAGGCTTATCTCTAAGAATGTAATTGCTTTCACAAGTTCCCAATAATGTGCTCCTAGACATCTTCAAACTGATTGCAACCATAAGATGATTGTGGAATAATAAAGATTTTTATCTCATTTTGTAAGACAAGAATGAAGTAAATTCATTTTACTTCGTGTATTCTAAACCTTGCAGATGTGCATTGATTTGTATGAAAAAGTAAGATGTTTCAAAAATGAAATCTTATGTGTAATATACTGTGGTGGTCGGTATTCAATATAATCCCTAAACTTTGTATACAGTTTTTCCTGATAACCGTCACTAGATAACGCCCCAGCGGTGTATTAATCAGGAGGCAAACACGAAGTGTTGATTACGTTTATTATTGCACCACGCATAGATCACCAAAATTACAGGTGCACTAAGCAAGAATGAAAGAGTAGTGCCGAAAAGCAAGCGGGCAAGCGAGTGAGCGTGGGAGTCGAGTGAGCGAGTGAGTGAATAGGATTAAAATTTACATATATATGCATAGTGAAATGAATGAATCATCGAATCAATTAAGCGACTAACATTAGAGCTAGCAAAATGAATATATGCGTAAGCAGTAAGCAATGTTCAAGCATACATATTCATACAAGTGCAACAATAATAAAGCTACAATGGTATAAGTTGTTATTGTACGAAAGACTGTCCATTAAATAAGTTAACAAAAGGACTCAACCAAATTAAATATGGACAAACTCAAATGTCGTACCTGGGAAGCATCTTTAATAAACAAGGATCGGATGCATATGTAAAGGCGAGGATTGGCAAAGCAAGGACAGCATCTCTACAATTAAACAACATATGGAACTCCAAACAACTGTCAAGTAATTTCAAAGTGAGAATCTTCAATACGAACGTCAATACAGTCCTACTGTACGGAGCTGAAATGTGGAGAACTACTACATCCATCGTCAAGAATGTACAAGTATTTATAAACAGTTGTCTACGCCAAATAGTCAACATCCATTGACCGGATACTATCAGCAACAGAGTTTTATGGGAGAGGACAAACCAGCTTCGAGCTGAAGAGGAAATTAGGAAAGGACGTTGGGAGTGGATAGGACATACATTAAGGAAATCACCGAATTGCATCATGAGGCGATCCCTAACTTGGAAGGGAAGCGGAAAAGAGTAAGGACAAAGAACACATTACTCCGGGAAATAGAAGCAGATATGAAAAGGATGAATGTTAACTGGAATGAACTGGAAAGGAAGGCTCAGGACAGAGTTGGATGGAGAATGCTGGTGAGCGGCCTATGCTCCTCGACGAGGGGTAACAGGTGTAAGTAAGTAAGTAAGTAAAACTTAAATGTACCTGAGCTGCTATAATGCATAAAGAAATCATATTAGAAAACAGTCCAAAAGGCTCGATTGTGATTGGATCCAAACTGCTCAGCAGTGGAAAGATATATAATGGATGTAGATCCTGATATTGCCTTTCGAGAGGTAGATAAATAGATTTACGGGAGAAATCTACATTAAGCAGAAGCAGCTGTTATTCATCTTCAAAGCCTCAATTTATTTATAAAAGGTGTATGGTTCACTTGACATTCTCATGGTGATTGGTCCCCTGCTACCTTTCCCCTTCTATCTTCTCTAGTTTCCAATAAGCTTAAAATTTTGTTTAATTTATTTGACGTTTATCTAGTCATAATGAAGCTTTACAGTCAAATTTCTTTCCGACGATATAGTTAATTAGAACAATTCAGGCTATAGTAACATAGAAAATTAATGTATCATGTAAAAAGTGGTCGATACTGTTTTCAAGTATCAAAATAAGTTACATAATGGACCGAACAGATTACACATAGAAGATTAATAAAAACGTGAAGAATATGAAGAACGTGTTGATAAACTCTTTTGAATTATCGCTTATAAATACGAAGTTGTGTAACAATCTGATGACTCATTTGAAAAAACATCTTTTGAAGGTATTCTGAAGAAGAGAGATAATTGTTTATCTATACATAAGCTCCTGTTTGTAGTCCTTTTAAACCAATTCGTTTGAATTTATGAATTGCTTTGAAAGATGATTTAGGTAAGACGACGTGACCAGTGTTTACGAGATCTTCAAGATTTGAATTACAGACTAACTTCAGTAATTCTTTAGAGAACCAAGTAGGGTAATGGGAGAAAAAAGGGTTTCAAGACTAAACGAACTTGTAAATATACACTGATATGGTCTGAAGCGGAAGCTTAACCTTCATACATTCCAGAATCAAAAGATGACTGTAGAAGATAATACAAACCTAAGCAGAATGAATTATTTTCTTCAAAGATATTAAGAGTCAATTTTTCAAGATTTCTGTCACTATATACCCTTTAAAATGAATGTTCATATAAAAGATCTTTTTTTGAGCTACAGACATTTCACCAATTTCGGCTTAAGGTTTCTGTCAATGGATTTAACTGGATAGCCGTTATTGATTAATATGTCTTATTTTATCGAATTCAATGTCCAGTATGTTATTAGGTGTAAATTCTCTCACCCACAGCAGACAGAGATTGAAATAAGTTTCTCTTCACTCTCAGTGGGATACAGCTTTGGAAATTAGCATACCGATTGTTTTAGGTTGTCTTTCTGCATATTGATCTATGCAGTGAACTATCCAGTATGCGTTTTAACAGGACACCCAAGAAATGGAATTAAGAGTTTAAATCTGATTCTGTTGTAAGCTTGATTAGTTAGTGGCAGGTGTTGAACTCATGCAGGATGTCGTTGAGTTCGATATTTTGTTCACCAATTAAGGTTGTATTATCCCAATATGCTTTTATAGATGTAACCTTTCGATTGTAGGTCGAAGTGTAGCATTTTCCAAAGTGCGTACAAAATAGTTAGGTAAAAGTGGACAGGATTTGATCCCACTGCCACTGCATTAATTTATCTATAAAACTCATCTATAAGTCTAAACTGAACACTAAAAGCATATCAAAGAAGCAACTCCTTGATATAATGCTTAAAAAACACTGACTTTGAGTCTTTTCATTCATTATTGTCACATATAATACATATTGTTACAATACTTGGAACATTTGTAAATAGAAAAGTAACATCCCTTCTCAACAACATAGATTTCAGATATTGCATTAACGAAAACACAAAAATCATCTATGGTTTATAAATTAGGATGATTTCTGACTGACTGCAGAATTACAAATAACCATTCGGCGGTATGATGATTTGGTGAATAATTCATGTCCATTATAGGACGTAGGGGGATATCCTCCTTATAAACTTCAGGAAGCCCGTATAGTTATAGGTTAATGGATACAGAAAGCTTTAATTGCTCAAAGAGATCTCAACCAACGAATAACTCATCTCTCGCCGAATTTTTTTCGACTATCCAATTCGTTCGCTGACATCTTTTGGATGACTGTCCTCAAAAAATTTGTCTGCATCAGATAGGATGAAAAATTTCTTTTTATGATTTTAGCATCATTTAATAAAGTATTTTCATAGTTGAAATCATGAGTCAATTGAAGCTAGACCACCATCGAAAACCTGGAAACACTGGACGGCCGTTTCTTCCTATTATGGGACTCCTCAGCAGTGCGCGTCCACGATCCCGCACTCGCGAGATTCGAACCTAGGACCTACCAGTCTTGCGCCAAAGCACATAACCGATAGACCACTGAGCTGGCATCCAACGGTGTTAATGTCTAACTTCAACCTCTTCTGATTTAATAAAGTGTTTGACCCTTTATTAATTTAGCCATCCAATGAAACTCGACTTCTCATGCTCTCTTCAATTATTATTACCATCACTTTTATTTTCATCTTGTAATCATCTTTTAAATCATTTAGTCTACTGTGATTTTAATAATTTGCACGTTTTTTGTAGTCTGTTGCGCCATGACTTCTCACTCATTCACTCGCACATACCGTTAATCGATGAACTAAAATTGTATGATTAAAAATGTAATTAAAGTCATTTTTAACTACTAAGTTAAATAGCACAAAATTATGTTTGTAGAACATTTTATATATCAACAGAAGTTAATACCTATATGGAAGAGTTAGAGCATTCATTTTCATACTTGCTTTATAAAACTTTATCATGGTGAATAACTTCAAAAACTTTTTCTTGGATGGATCCTTATAGGTTTGGAACTGTAAATATAGACTGGTTTAGCTTTGAGATTGAATGATTACCTTGGGAATAATCGGCGGTGTTGACTACTGTTCATAAATGAATACCGATCTTTAACATTGGCTTGAAAGGTACAGTCCACCTTTACACTCCCAACAATTCGTGGCTGAAGACGCATACAAAATGCCATAGATGAATTAATGAATCATAATGAAAAGAAATGAGAAACGTTCTTGTAGTTGTTTCAGATTGTTATATTTGAACAAAGTTTGAAATGTCTTTATGAGAAGAAGAAAGTAGCGACTACAGATCGAGCTTTATTACTAACCGGAAATAGATTTAGGTTTTGGTATGAATAATATTGAGTTATATATATTTTACTTATACTAATCAATAGTTAGATTTAATTAGATTGAATGGGGTATTATTATGCAGTAATTATTCAATATGATGTATCTATACAATTTACGTACAATATTGTAAGATCAAATCATTCTAATGAACAAATGTAACTTACTGAGTTAGATGATTACTCTTTCCTATTATAAACAAACAATACCATCCCGTGAAGGCGCGTAATTTGTTGGTTGATAATTTATACTGTGGACTTACTTACTTACGTCTGTTACCCCTCGTGGAGGAGCATAGGCCACCCACCATCATTCTCCATCCAACTCTGTCCGGGGCAATCCTTTCTAGTTCTTTCCAGTTATCATTCATCCTTTTTATATCTGCTTCTATTTTCCGGCATAATGTGTTCTTTGTCTTACCCTTCCAAGTTAGCGATTGCCTCGTGATGCAGTTTGATACTGTGGATTAGAAAAGTATATTGTAAAATGCTGTACATTTTCACGAAATTTCATAAGCTGGAGATCTATGATGTTCTATACAAGAAATCAATAACTTCCTATACCATAAACTAACTCGATCGCTTAGTTGACGACAAGTTATAATTTTGTCAACGGAATGAATGGTAAACTAGAAAAAGATTCTTTTAGCTAACAGTTCTCTTTTCGGTGAATTCATTTTCACTGAACCAATTTTATTTTATATCTCAATGAGTATATTCAAATGGAACACATGACATTTTGATTAAGAGTTGATCTAGTGGAAAAAAACTTTGATATCATATGTAGCTTGATTTACTCAAGTAGGGATCAAAAGATTCGTTGTAGTTATGAATCCAAAATGTGTACGGAGTTTCAGATTTAAACAAAAATATTATCTGAGACCAAAACGTGTGACTGTAGATCATCCATTAACATAGATATTTATAACTATTTCTCATCCCTTATGATCAGTCTGAGGAATTTCCGATGTACTGTTCTGGTGGCGACTGATGTCCTGTGGTACTGAAATATTTATAATTGACTAGTAACCTTGTAGTGACCAACATCATGTCTGTTTAATCCTTTAGTGTTGATCGAATTTTATCGATCGATTTGCAATGTTGCTATTAGGTTGAATAACTTAATATCATGTATATTATATTGAGATGTTAGGTTGATATAATTCTATTAATACTGAAGGACCACACAAACATGACATTGAACACCACTAGGAGATTAATTAGTTCTAAATACTTCAACCTTACAGAATATCAGTCGCCATCCAAATAGCTCAGTGTTAATATCGATTGTGATGCTAAATGATGCGGGTTCTAATCTTAACAGTCACCTTAAGATTAAAAGTATGTCTTGCTGAAGAATTCTAACTAACACAAAATATGTATCCATAGTTCCATTCTAACTATATTCAACCACTTCATATCAAAGTGAAGTGCACTCAATGTTGAGTCATGTAAGGTATTGGTCGACCATAGTGAAGCTTGAGTGACAATTCAATTCACACTGTAGGATTATACAAAAAATGACACAGGTCACCACTTAATAATGGAGTGATTATAAAAATAATACTACTATTCCCATTATCCCTACAATTTTTCGGTTATGTAACAATTATTTTACTTTATCAGTTCGTCTATCCCATCTATAATTTACATGTATTCTCTTCAGTGATTACATCATTAGCACAGTTGCCAGTTTCGCTACATGTAAATCGAGCTTAAGTGACGGCAGAAAGTAACTAAGACTTCCACTGCATAGAAGTGGTAATTTTGCAAATGTTTCTCATAGTTTACATCCCATCGGTTTTCGTAATCTTTAGTTTATTAATGAAGTTTGCAGTATGATATAAAATATTTGAATTGACTTGTTATGCATAATCCAAATGAGCAGAGTGAACAAATACAAACTATGTACCAAACTATTAATTATTTAAAACGTTCCATTTCATTTTATATCAGAGAAGTCCAAGTGATTAATATGGAACTATCAGAAGGGGCTTTTATGGAGATTTCAGTAATTTTATAATTGAAACCATGAGTCATTTGAAGCTAGATCACCAGGGAAAACCTGTAAGTACTGGACGGCCGTTCCGTCCTATTGTGGGACTCCTCAGCAGTGCAAATTGACGATCCCGCCTCACGAGATTCGAACACAGGACCTATCAGTCTCGAGCGCGAGCACTAAACTACTAGACTACTGAGCCGGCATCTAACGTTGTTAATGTCTAACTTTAACCGATCCACGAAGTTGAGCAACTGTTCACCATTGTTTTCAGTGAGTTGATATCTCACAACAGACCTGTTTGAACTCCACTGGTCACTGCTAAGGAGTCCCACAATAGAACGAAACGGCCGTCCAGTGCTTCCAGGTTTTCCATTGTGGTTTAGCTTCAATTGACTCATGGTTTCAACTACAATATGGAATTATTGATCTTTCGTCTGATCAAAAATAAATTGTGATTATGTAATCCAAGACGAAAATATAACAATAAATTCGCTTCAAGTGCTCAATAGACGGAATTGTATTCAGATGATATAAAGAAGAATCAAGTGTACAATAACTAGTTGTTTTATTTGCATGAGGAAAGAAATAGTCAAGTCTGATAGACTGAATTGAGCAAACCAAACCAACCATCTCATTTCAACTGACAATAATATTATGTTGATTATTGACTGGTGTTTGAATGAATTTTTAATGGTACTAGTGCTAATCCTTCATTAATCGTGTAAAACTAGGAAATCCAAAACTTTATCGAAGCCCTTAATCAGGGCTCTATGGTTTTAATTCGTACGATAAATTATCGTAGGTAGACCGAATATATCCGTTGAGATCTAAAAGAAGAAATATAGTTTCAGCGAAGAGCTCTCTTTTCAGCAAAATTCATTTTCAAAGCTCTACAATCAGAAAAATATATGCTTATTTTCCTGTGTCTGAAGGAAACTGGCACAACCTCTTCTTTTACAATGGCCTTAATCTCTCGTGATTTTCCTTTGTCCTTCATACCTTTCTGCCTTCGCATTCATCTGCTTACCTTCTATCTTCTCTATAGACCTAATACCCCCGACTGTTTTGTTTCTATTTCTATGATCCTCCTGACCACAGTTCATCTCAATGTCAATATTTTATATGATCACACTAAGTATTCTCTTCCCAATCATAATTTCCTTATCTAAATTTATAATGAATATTTAAGCTTTCTAACTAAACTATTGTTAATTTTCCAGATAAAAATAACGTTTGAACCACATCATCAGCACAAACTTCGGGTAGATGCTGCACGACCAAACTATCCAGCTCAGAGAACAAAACTCCATCAAAATATTACCACTATTATTGTGAATAATATCATTTCGAAATTTGAAGTGTATGTTTTCTATTGTACAACATTGATAATGAATTCACCTAAAAGAGAGCTCATCGCTGAACCAAACTTATTGTAGTTCATGACTTCAAGAGTCATAAGCGTATTGTGAACATTAGGTCGAACTTTCACTAATGAAATTTATTGAGAATGTAGGGCCAATGATATGTCATGGCTCTAGTCAAATTATTCGGCAGTCGGGTCACTGAATGTTAAATGGTACATTGATCCTCCCCAAAGTCAGGAACAACCAACGTGCATTAATTAATTGCCCACAATTGACTGGCGTATGCACTTTTACCAATACATTTTTGTAATAACGTACTTTGTGTTATGGGGTCTTCAAAGCAGCTATAGCGGTTTAGTACGATGAAAAAATATTCCATGTTCGGTGCTGACTGCGAGGTGAGACTTCGAAGTTAGCTGTTGGTTACATCATTCCAGACTAACTCGAGTAGGCCCCATTCATTCAACACAAATCATCTACGTTGATGATCTAACAGAATTTATTACGAAAGATAATTTACACTAATGATTCAGACAATCGAAAAAATCTTCCACAAACCGTTGAATTATCTTTTACATCATCTAGTTAAGTGTAAAACTTTCAGAAAAATGACGCTAATATGTGGTTAGAACCCACATCATCCGATATCATATTGTGTAACTTCTCTACTGAATTAGTTTGGTTGCATATAAATTTTTGAAGTATTACAGTGTTAACACTAGTTAGTTGATGAGTAATAACCAACATAATGTTATCTAGCCTTAGAATTCATATATTTCAGTGTACTATAAATTTTCAAACAATCAAAATTTTAGATCAGAAGGGATTTTGTGGAGATTTCAGTATTTTCATAGCTGAAATCATGAGTCAATTGAAGCTAGATCACCATCGAAAACCTGGAAGCACTGGACGGCCTTTTCGTCCTATTAGGGGACTCCTCAGCGGTGCGCATATCTTCCTATTATTAAAACATTACATCCAAGTGTATGTAATGTTTCTTTTAGTTAGATATGAACCTTATGCATACTGTCAGAATAAAGAAATACAATTCAAATTTACTTGAATTCGAATTTGGACCTTGTTATTATTTTAATAGATTTGAAAAGCTCAAACAGTATATCATTTAAGCTAATTATGTCTGATCAAAGATAGTGTTAGGGAACACTTAAATCTATTACTTTATTCGTTATTATAACTCTGAAGTCGAATAAGAGTTATTTGATAAAATTTATAATGTGACTGTTCATTTAACAAAATACGTAAAAGCTAGTACGTATTCCTAATATGATTTTGCCTTGCTATGTTTGAACCAATAACACTGAAGCCCTTGGTTCAGTTACCTGACGAAACGCGCGTCCTGGATTCTACTGCTAGCCACTATCAATCTTTGCTTATAATGCTTGTGAATTAAGGCTATATCGAGGCAATACGCACAGGATGCACAAATGTCAACAAGAGACTGATCAACTGCAGTCCTAAATAACAGTGGTAAGATTCAAACAAACAACAAGTGAATTTAAAATTCACTCCATTGCACAAGCAAGTGGCTATCAGGACTCAGTAGCTGAGTGAATAACGCGATGGCGTTTGAAGCGTAAGGTACTGGGTTCGAGTCCGAGACTGAACATCAACTCTGAGATGCAGATACATCCAGTTGACGAGTGCCAAATAGGACGAAACGCGCGTCGTGGATTCCACTGCTAGCCACTATCCATCTTTGCTTATTATACATAACATAGTTTCTGTTTTGCTGTAACTATGAAATTGTATAAATTTAAATAGTACATTTACTGTACAAACCTGAATGAAAGACTTATGATTGTTGTGTACTCATTTAGGAAAAGGAAAAAGGAAATACAGCATTTAATGAATGAAATGAAAGCTAACAATTAGGAGAATATAAAACTTTCATTATCCAAGTGTTTGATGAATAAACGTTACTATTTAGAGGATCAATCAGTCGAAAATAATAGCTTCCAAATTTTTTTCATTCTTGAACATTTATCTCGTCTTAAAAACTTGAAAAATTAAGCAATGGCGTCAAACGTTTGATAGGCGTCAGGATCTTTAATTATATCTTCAAAAGGAAACAGTTGTTTTATTTTTAGTCGCCTTGGTAGCATACAGCATACAGTGTATTTCGTTACATGATAATGTTTTTTTATGGTTTCTCATTTTAAATGATTACATCATCTTTTTCAACTCTTCTTATCTATTCATCTTTCTCTTAACTAACTGAACTTTACATATTCTTACTTACTCTTAGCATTTGCACATTACGTAATAATTTATATCTGGCTCTTCGGTCATTTATTACTGTCATTGATGTGAAATTTTTTTTCCGTATAAAATCCTTATTTACAAAACTCTACTTAATCATTAAACAGACAAATTGGACAAAGAAAGTACTGTTCATAAAATTGCAATTTATAAATGACGCTAGCAAAGAAATTAAAACCCAACGGTTAATAAAGGTGGCACAGATAACATTTACTACTACGATCACCCAATAATGAAAACTACCAATAGAAATAGACTGTCTGCATTCACCACATCTACGTGTACTTCCCAATTCAACCGCTCCTGTGGAGCCGGTTATGTACAATTCGGCAAGTTCATCATTGCTCAACAGAACAACATCTGTCTTGGTTGAGAGAAGGACAAGTAAGAGTGATTAAGAGCTTTATTCTCGCTCAATTAGTGACACATAGTTTATCAAGTTAATTTGAATAAAGCTTTTTAATTTATCCACCATATTCCATCATATTTGCCAAATGATTTACAAGTTTTGTAGTTAAGATAATGAGTCAATTGAAGCTAGACAACCATCGAAAACCTGGAAGCACTGGACGGCCGTTTCGTCCTATTATGGGACTCCTCAGCAGTGCGCATCCACGACCCCGCACTCGCGAGATTCGAGCCCAGGACCTACCAGTCTCGAGCTAGAGCCCTTAACCGATAGACCACTGAGCTGGCATCCAACGGTGTTAATGTCTAACGTCAACCAATCCATGAAATTGCGCGACCAACTCCTAATGTACTGAGGTAGATACCTGTCTCTACCTGACATGGATTAGCTCCACTGGCCACGACTTGTATATTGTTGAAGCCATCAGAATCTATGTTCACAAAACTAACCATTGCATCCAAAGGTATGACCAATCTTGCTATCTTTGCCATCGGTGCAGGAGTGAGGTTTTAGCTGAATCTTGATTAAACTCTTTCCTTCAAATATACTTAGATAATTTTATTTCATCCACTTTTGTATTTTTACACATATTCAACATTCGTCTCTTGATTCTTACATAACCACCATATTACTGATCATTCATCAAAATATTTTGTTAGTTCTTTTTCTATATACCATGCAATGTAGCAACTGTTTGATTTTCCAAATAATTACTTTGATGATTACAATTCTCTTTCTTCCAACTACTACTTTCATAACCGATGTGACATTATATAGTTGTTACGTAACCCAACTATCTGATGAGTGTTACTTCATTATTGTAAGTCATATATCTATTCGTGTAAAGCCATGAAAGGAAAAGTAATTGGAAAGAGATCTATTTTTTTCCTATTTTTTCGTTTCTTTTTACCAAATGTCAAAATTGGAATTTTCAATATAGTGTTCATCCGAACTTGACACTAATCTATTGACTTTAATCTTCCGAACAACATTCATTGATTAAGACATTGTTAAGTTATCACCATCTTATTGGTATTGATTTTCTATTCATTTTGTATAACCTAAGATAAATTTTACATAATCAGTCAATTATCATAACTAGTTATATATATATGAGTAGAAATTGGAATAAAACCAGGTTATCAAATGATTATCAAATGATGATAAGAGTTTCAAATCAATTGATGATGTAATTATTTCTATCCTTCTATAGACATATATTTACCATACAACTATAAATACGAATGTACAGTTTAAGTAGATGATTTCATCGAAAAGATAAGTTTCTTCACTGAATTCTATTCATTCATATTCAGTGACACAATGGGTTATTTTGATTATCTGAAGAGCTGTAGGATATAAATATAAATGATTGAGATTAGACATTAACACCACTGGATGCCGGCCGGCTCAGTGGTCTATCGGTTAAGTGCTCTGGCTTGAGACTGGTAGGTTCTGGGTTCGAATCTCGTGAGGCGGGATTGTGGATGCTCACTGCTGAGGAGTCCCACAATAGTACGAAACAACCGTCCAGTGCTTCCAGGTTTTCGATGGTTGTCTAGCTTCAATTGACTTATGATCTTAACTATATAAATGTTTTTTGTTATCTGAGCAACGAAAACTTAGATATTGATACTAATGAATAAATTGAATTAGATTACAATTAGAAATTTGTATATTAATAAAACAGAAGTTCGGAAATTTCAGAGAAAGAAGAGTTTTAAACACGTAATACTATTGTAATTCATCAACGTAGATGATCTATGTCTAGTGAGTGAGGGACTACACGAGTTACACTAACAGTTAACTTTGAAATCACACCTCAAGATAAGCACCTAACGTCGTATCGAGGTAATATGGCTGCTTTGAAGACCGTACAACACAAAGGACGTTATTACAGAATTATATTAGTAAAAATGAGTACAGAGAAAATAGTGAGACCATCACCTCATAGGCCAGTCCATGGCATACGATTAACTAATGCGTGTCGGTTGGCCTTGACTTTGACAGGGAACGATGATCTGTTCGATATTCAGTGACTCAGCTGCCAGATGACTTAGTTAGGGCTCAGTGACATTTCTCTGGCCCTACACTATATAATTCGCACAAATCTATTTACAACTATGATATGCTCTACCGATATGTGATCACGGGGAATTTCAAATAAATTCATCTATATAGGTATTTTCAAAAGGCTTCATAGTTTCTATCCTTACATATTAGAGCATATAAGCAACCGACAGGAACCTAACGAAACAAAGTGAATTTATTTTGTTCGGTTAAAATCTTTATATTTTTGCTGTATTAAAGAATTTGCATGCATAAACCACACTTCTTAAAAATTACAGACGATAATTACTGATGTTTCATTTGATCGTCTCTAAGCCTACCGAATCCTGAGATATAAAACACTATATTCCAAAAAAGGAATCACACAAAACCTTGACAATGGTGATGATACCTGTTGAATATATTAGTAGTTATCTGGACTCAGTAGACCAGTATATAACGAATTGAGTGCTTCAGGCGACAAGTGCTGGGTTCAGGTCCTAATTTGAAAATTAACATCGCAATATAGGTACAACCAACTGAAGAGTAACCACAGTCCATTTATTCTAGATAAAATATTCTGTCAACCATATGCTTATTTTCAGAAAGGGGTTTTGTGGATATTATAGTAATTTTTATATAGTTGAGATCATGAGTCAATTGAAGCTAGACCACTATCGAAAACCTGGAAGCACTGGACGGCCGTTTCGTCCTATTGTGGGACTCCTCAACAGTGCGCATCCACGATCCCGCCTCTCGAGATTCGAACCCAGAACCTACCAGTCTCGCGCCAGAGCACTTAACTCAGTGGTCTATCGGTTAAATTCAAGGACAATTTAGTGCTTCAGGTTAATGTAAAAGTGTAAACTTCCTAAATGCGTTTTATCAAATCTCATTGAATCTTAAGTAAACAAAAAACAAACAAAACTAATATGCTACTAAATGGATATAAATGGATGAATAAGTATTACCAATAATTTTTAAATGTTCTATCGTCTTCTATTTAGGCTAAATCGATTGATTATATAACAAAGTTAAAATCAATGTTGTTATCTTGGTCCCTTATATTTATAGAAAATAAAAGATGCTTACACTTGTATAGATGATGATATAAAACAAAGTAAACAATAAGTACTGGTTTATATTGTCATTAACAAATGACCTTTATACACTTTATTATGAAATAACTATTAATCATGGAATGAATTGATCTAGAAAACTATTGAAAAACTCGGGAATATTAGTTAGTTGTATGATTATTTGTTGGTAAAAGTAAGTTCCAAGAAAATGAAGAGCAGAAAATACGATACCCCGTTTGGTTTGGTTTTGTTCTTTGAGCTAGATAGTTTGATTGTGGAGTTTTTATTGTTCTTCTAAACAAAATCATTAGCACAAACTTCAGGTAGGAATGCAATTACAATTTGTCCTGTCGACCTCGATCTTTATCCGTTATCGTTGGCCCTTAAGCTGATATTGTCTATTTTATTTTGATTAAATCTCACATTGTTTTGATTCTTGGTCGTATATTTGTGCATGATTTTTCTGAGTGGTTGATAGATCGAATCGACTTGAAGGTGGTTTTTCATTGCTGATTAACATGATTCCCGAGCTTCTAAAAATACTATGTTGCTATAAGTATTTCATCTATCGTGAAGCGATGCAGTCCCATGTCAGCAGATGACCAACAAATGGTTCATACTTCATTTGTTTCCTTAAGATCAATGCACTTGATATTTGTCAGTTGTCCGTTTAGAGATCAGAAGATGTGTAGTAATTTTTCAGAAAATTCATATTTCAAAAACATAACTATATATACATACGTTTCCCACTTGATAATCTATTGTTGGTTATGAGAGTGAGTGGTTTGTGAAAATTGTGCAGTTTGAAATTCGTGTTGGGCAGTTGGAAGTGGTTTGAAGGGAACTGTGAAACTAGATTACATGTTATTCGGTCATTGGTTATCAAGGCGTATCTGTGATATTGAGAGACTGATGCTTTCATATGGTTCAAATTTGCATCACCCAGCTCCATATCCTGGAAAGCTACCACTTAAATGACGAGTACTAACCGTCACGAATCCTAGGTTCACGAGTTCCTGTACACTGCATTCAACTACCTAAAATCTCAAAATGGTGCAATTAATGGAGAGTAGCGCAAACTAATGGATGACATGCGACTTGATCAACGGTATTTGATCAGCAATCTTATATTCGACAAACATGACATTATTCACAACTCAGTGATCAATCAACTGTTAGCATGAAACATGGAATAAAACCTGCTAAACAACCACTGAAAATAAGAGGGTAATATAAAGCTGTTTATTTCTTGCATGGTTCTTCCTGTTAGAGTGAACAATGGACTACACTTGAAAGACAGCACCATTGACCGTTGAGTTTAGTGCCGAACGCATTAGATCTAGACAACTGGTTGAGATCTTGTAGATTATATTTCCGAATCCCTTTCAAATATCTTGATATATCACAAACCATGTTCAGCGTGATATTCACCTGTAAATGTGCGACAGCAAATCATTTGTCTAGTCTAGTGATAGAGCCAGACGAGTGAAGAGTAAACATTCAAAAAACAGAGGATAGTCTAATTACCTTCGGTTAGGCTTCCTCACTGAAATCGATAACATCACATTTAATTACTCCCCATTTATTTAGAAGTTCAATGATTATAAACCGGAAATGAAAACTAGGGGAAGAATGAATAGAAAGTATAGAAATTGGAATAGGTAATTTTTTCTACCCCGTTGATACAGATCACCTTAATTTCACTGACGATGCAGAATTAGTGATGTAGGCACTTTTCGGAGTAACTTCTGAAACAGAAATCTTTCCTCATAGACAAATTAGAAACATCTTCTCAAAAATAGTCCACACATTTCAGGTTTCGAATATCCGGCCACATAACTGAAACACATACAATAATGTATATCATTTCAATAGTAAATGTTACAAACTGCAATCATTCAGTTTTTCTCCAGGATATATATATCCCGAATAAATCAATTTGGTAAGGCTATTAAATTACAAGCATTTTCAAACAAAGTTTTGATAGTGATGTGAACATCAACACTGTGGTTCAGATAAATCCAGCTGATAACTTCCAATTCGAATGAAGTCTGTCTCATAAATTCCAATACTAACCACTATAACAACTTCGCTTAACATCCTTGCAATACAGACATGTTTACTCCGAAATTTGGACACTTTCATTTCGAATATTTTAGCACATACTACTTTGTGTTTTACACCACACAAGTAATTTGTAATTTAAGCAAATTATACTATTCATTCAGTGTTCATGATTAAGTTTTAATTTCATCTCTCCTTTTTTTCTCTCTCTCATATAATTGATTATTTATTTGAATAAATTACCATATGATTTTAAATGATAAATGTGAAGCTAATAAGAAATAAGAAAAAAACTACATGGAACTAACATGAACAACATGAATGTAAAACAATTTGGAAACTAATACACTATGATGAGCTCATTCAATTACGGTAATGTAGTGTGTCAATTTGAAATGACCTATATGTTTGGACATTATAATAATTTTAATCGTTGAGTTCATATGTCAAATGAAGCTAGACCACCATGGAAAATCTGGAGGCAGTGGATGGCTGTTTCGTCTCAGTGCGAGACTTCTCGGCAGTGTGCATCCACGATCCCACATCGCGAGGTTCGAACACAGGACCTACTGATTTTGTGCGTTAACTCTTAACCTCAAGACCATCGAGCTGGCATTTAATGGCGTTAATGTGCGACCTCAATCAATCCACGAAGTTGGGCGACCATCATCCATTGTCTATGGTGGGTAACTGCCTCACACCCGACACAGAATAGATCCACTGGTGATTTGCAGTGGATGTGTCTTTGTAATGTGTCGTCTGAAATTAGTTTAATTTCAATATCTAGGAAATAAAGTTTACCTTCTGCTTCATGTTCCGTAATAAAATCTACATACGATGTGCTCTGTTAAACAGATTGGGTAGTTACGTAGAATGCTTATGATTGCTTCAGACGAGAAATGTTTCCTCAATATATATATATAAAATAGGGTGTATTTCTTTTGATTGCGTGCCAGAGCTTCCCCTGTTCAAAGTTTCCCATAAATGTATCAGCCAGAATTGAGCTCAGAGGGTTATAAGGGTGTTTTCGCGCGAGACCGAAGTTCCTAAGTACGATTCCTACGTGCGATCAATTGTATGCGCACCGCTGAGGATTCCCACACTAGGATTAAACAACCGTCAAGTGTCTGAATTCATCCATTTCTCTAAAAAACGTTAGACAGGAGCATAATAAAAGTTAAACCCAGAACTATAAAAAAATATCAGATCATTTAAAAATGTTTAAGAGTTAGCCTAATAACATGAAAATGAAGATTTTAAATTTCATGGAAATATCCGAAATATCGTTTAGGATTTGTATTAATTGTGGTGTCTGTGAAATTCTAAAGTTATTCAGTGAATTAAAAGCAATGTACAATCCTGATATATATATATCCACAAAACCTCCTTTCTGAAGATAACCAGGGTCGATAGGTCCTAGGTTCGAATCACTCGGTGTAGGATCGTGGATGCACACTGCCGAGAAGTCTCGCACTGAGACGAAACAGCCATCCACTGCCTCCAGATTTTCCATGGTAGTCTAGCTTCATTTGACATATGAACTCAACGATTAAAATTATTATAATGTCCAAACATATAGGTCATTTCAAATTGACACACTACATTACCGTAATTGAATGAACTCATCATAGTGTATTAGTTTCCAAATTGTTTTACATTCATGTTGTTCATGTTAGTTCCATGTAGTTTTTTTCTTATTTCTTATTAGCTTCACATTTATCATTTAAAATCATATGGTAATTTATTCAAATAAATAATCAATTATATGAGAGAGAGAAAAAAAGGAGAGATGAAATTAAAACTTAATCATGAACACTGAGTGAATAGTATAATTTGCTTAAATTACAAATTACTTGTGTGGTGTAAAACACAAAGTAGTATGTGCTAAAATATTCGAAATGAAAGTGTCCAAATTTCGGAGTAAACATGTCTGTATTGCAAGGATGTTAAGCGAAGTTGTTATAGTGGTTAGTATTGGAATTTATGAGACAGACTTCATTCGAATTGGAAGTTATCAGCTGGATTTATCTGAACCACAGTGTTGATGTTCACATCACTATCAAAACTTTGTTTGAAAATGCTTGTAATTTAATAGCCTTACCAAATTGATTTATTCAGGATATATATATCCTGGAGAAAAACTGAATGATTGCAGTTTGTAACATTTACTATTGAAATGATATACATTATTGTATGTGTTTCAGTTATGTGGCCGGATATTCGAAACCTGAAATGTGTGGACTATTTTTGAGAAGATGTTTCTAATTTGTCTATGAGGAAAGATTTCTGTTTCAGAAGTTACTCCGAAAAGTGCCTACATCACTAATTCTGCATCGTCAGTGAAATTAAGGTGATCTGTATCAACGGGGTAAAAAAAATTACATACAAGATATTGTTCAATCAACCAGTGTGATTAGATTCAGGAATCGTTGCACCTTTGCGTCAGTTCAAGTTGATACGCCACATCATAATTGATGAATTTATGAAGACAAACATCGGAGTGATTGAAGTAGTAGAAGTATCGAGGGCACTAACAGACATTGTGGATAAAGAATATGAGTCAGGAAGAATGAACAAGTTTGTGGAATGGAAAGTAAGAATTAGATTTCAAATTCAAGATCTGAAGAAGAAACAGAATGAATGGATCTTCGACACTGGGACCAATTATGAGCTCTGTTAACAATCATCTTCAAATATTGGTTGTGATAATGATACGGACCACAAATTATAAATCTACACATATCAATACAGCTCATTTCATTGTTTAGTGACTTCATTGACTGGAATTATATCGTGTTTTTACTCGTATAGTACACAGTGTTGCATGTGAAATTATATAATTGTTGTATATCTGTACTTCTGTTGAGTTTCCTCGGCGTTCGCTTGTTTGTGACACCTGAATTATGTGTCTTTGATCGTGGTTCCAGAACAGAGTATATTTGATTGAAAAACATTTTAGTTATGCCGACAGTGTTACTTCAGTAATAATATATATCAGTGTTTAATGTGACAGCATATATTCTATTTTGGGCAAGATTCAAGTTCAATTGTTAAATCTTATTTTCAAAGGTAGTCATTGACGTACAAGTATTTACGTTTTAGACGAGTACTGATTTTGATTTACTAGAAACGGAACTCTTATTCAATTTATACAAATTTCTCCAATCTCTATAATTGAAAGATGATTTTAGAAAATTATTTGATATCTTTTACCATTAATATAAATATCATTGGGCATCAGGCCAACTACGATAAAGTGTATAAACTAAGTAATTGAAAATATGATGAAAAACTTGTTATATCCCGTGGAGGTTTATGAATGGTAACTTTGAGAACTATTTATGGACAAATATGATATGTATGTTTCCTATTGTGTAATTGTTAAGTAACTAAACCATTCATACTCGTGTCCCTCTAATTATAAGCTTTATTTTGACCTATAGACTATTTTTATACGATTTAACATTCCTGAGTTATCCCCAGTTCATTGACTACTGCCTCCCACATTCACAGCCACTTTGGGTTGAGTTTTGTACAAATGTTATTTGATATTTTATGGACGATGTGGTCTGTTTGATTGGTATACAAACCCAGTATGTTTGAGAATAATGATTCATATTGCAGAGGCTGTTATTGCTGTTCTGGATTTAACTGGCTGGGCCAGGCAGAGAGCAGTACTGATAAGTACTCAAGACTGATCATACGGTTTTTTGTGTATCATTGTTCCGATCGATAAATTGCTGCTCTCTGATTGACGGTCTCATCACGTCATATATTAACTGGGCACTCAAGCAATCGATATAACAAAACTTTTTCACTCTGCTAAATCTAAATGACTGTCATTACTATTTGCGATTGTGATACCTGGATTTCACTGGAACATAAACAGTGGGAGCCAC